>NC_091473.1:170689323-170989323 GCF_036971445.1 Narcine bancroftii | reverse complement strand
TAATGTGTGTCTAAGTTCAGAAAAGTTCTTGGATTCACAGATTATTCTCCCTTTTCACTCTTCCAAGGACACCGGTTGCAGGCAATTGTAAACTGTGCACAGAATTTAACATTTATGAATTTCACCAGGCTTTAGTGCTTGAAAGGTAAATGGTTACCGCTCAGGAAGGTTCTTGTCGGTTTTCAGAGAGAGTTTTGTTGCTCATTAGACACAAACTGATTCCTTCCAATCAGCCACGTCAATGTTTTACCAAAGAAACTTGACCCATCAGGTCACCACAAAGGTCCTTTTTGTTTCCCTTATTTTAAGTGAAATGTTATACAGCCAGGTGTCTTCTCTTGTATGGACCACAAGGTCTTTGACCAGGCTGAACTTAGAACTCACAACCTGTTTTCAAAATGGGGTTTTAAACAAGTTTGCCAGCTTGTCCTATTCCAGTCCCAGCTGCTGCTGCTGAACTGTAGAACTGAATTCTCAGAAAACCACATGACCCTCTTAGAACAGCAAACTGCACTCAGACTGCGGCACTGTACACAATCTTCTGAGTTTGTTTATCTGTTGTTTTCCAAAACAATAATCCATTACTCCACAGCATGTCCAATTAACACCTACTTGTGAAGTCCTTGTAGGCATTCTTCAAAGTTTTTGCCGGGATTGTCCGGCTTGAGCAGAGCTCTGGCATTTTAAATGAGATCTGTTTTGAAGTGTTTGTATGTGACCTACACTAAAAAAAAACCTGCCACAAATTATCTCCTTTAAAACATACCTATATACAATATAAAAATAACATAATCTGTCCAATATCTTTACTCAGAGTGCAACAAACTGCAGAAATCCCAACCACAAGAAGCTGTGAAAACCAAGATGATGAACATGGGAAGGAAATGAATACATTTCTATATCCAAAAGGCATCAAAGAGTGTGGGGAGAGAGTGGAAATATGATCTTGAAATAAAAGATCAATCAGATAGAATGGTGGTCAAAGGGTCAAATGGCCAACATCTGCTCCTATTTTTATTTCATGGAAACAGAAAAATAGGAGCTGGGTTGCACAGTTGGTGAAGCGTTTAGTGCAATGCTGTTACAGCTCTAGTGATCGGGACTGGGGTTCAAATCCCATGCTGCCTGTAAGGAGTTTCTATATTCTCCCAGTGTCTACGTGGGTTTCCCCAGGGGCTCCAGTATCCTCCCACCATTCAAAATGTACCGGGGGTTGGAGGTCAATTGTGTGGCATAGACTTGTGGGTCAAAAGGGCCTGTTACAGGGCTTTATTTCTAAAATTTTAAAATATTTTTTATGGCCAGAAGGATGCAGTGATACATTTTGGAGACTTGTCAAACCTAGCCTAATTCCAGGCAATTTCTTTTCTGATGATCATCATTGTGTATCAGGAAGGACGAACCTTGCATTCAGAAGAATAAGACGCCTCATTTCAACGGACTAAACTCTGACAGGGCTCAACAGGCTGGATGAAGAAAGGTGTTTCCCCACCTGGGTTGTCTACAACAAGCTGAGGAAATACCAGTTTCAAAAACAGTTTTAACTTCATAGAACACATCAGTACATTATTCTTGTGTTTATTTTCTGGACTACACTCTCAAGTTCCCCAGATCAATTATAATGATATATTTTATGCAAAAATGTTTTTTTAAAAAAAACCTTGTACCTGATTTTCACAAAAGAAAAAAAATGTTTTTATTAAGTTAAAATGGAGACAATAATTCCCAAAGGGCTTTTGTTGTTTACAAAGTGTCTGCATAGTCTTGAAATGATGAACAGTGAGAATAATTAAGAGGCATTTTTCTTCTGACTTAAATCTATTAGTAAAAAGGTAAATTGAAACTAAATTTAAAAAAAATGTTTTCCGCTGTTTCTACATTATAAATAGATAACAAGATACCCTGCTCAACATTTCCACCCAAATTATAAATACATTGTAGAGGAATATACATATCAACACCAAAAAATGATTTTTTATGCAAGTTGATATAATTTCCCTGTATAAATAGAGTAATATAATTATATTATAAAGATAAATTTGGTGGCTGTTTTACTGAAATTTAAATACAAATGCATTACATTGCTTCTTGAAGCCAACTATCTTTGCATTTTAAAAACGATTTAACTTTCAAATAGTTGAACTCTGACTTGAAAACAGAGACTGGATAACTGAAACCATACAAATTAACACCATTGATTTTGAAAATCCATGTCTAAGCTGAGATTAAGTAGACTGTTCATACATTTCCTTCTTTATTGATTTTCCCATTGATGTCTGCTGGTGTTTGTTTATGATTTATATTCTCTTGCAGTTTGAAAGTTTCCTTCTCATGAAATTCAAATTACATTTGTGATCTACTGTATTGTGGAGGGTCATGGTTGTCATGTGACAGCCCTGCCCATTATTTGGTCAAAAGACACACCATCAGCCCATCAAGTTTGGCCCCGCCCCACCCATCAGTGCACACCTGAGCATTGGCCCCTTTCAGTACCTTTCAGCATTGGCCTTTGTAATCAATTAGACTTTGCTGGCACCAAGCCATTGGCTTCATCCTTGTAGATTACCTGGGCTGGACTCCCTAGCCCTCCAGTACTATAAAGGGCAGCTTGCCTCTCTTTTCTTTTTGCTATCTCTGAGGGACCACTCTGCTTCACTCCAGGCCAAGTACCATGGAATGGAGCTGGAGAAATGGTTTGGTAAGGTGTGCACTAGTAAGACTTGGGAGTGTCTTAGTGCCCCGAATAGCATAAAGGCACTGAGTCAAGGGGTGGTGTGTATCATTTTGTTTATTTTCCTTGATTGTACATAACGGCACTGTGTAATCTAGTTCATTGTGTGTGTGTGTGTGTGTGTGTGTGTGTGTGTGTGTGTGTGTGTGTGTGTGTGTGTGTGTGTGTGTGTGTGTGTGTGTGTGTGTGTGTGTGTGTGTGTGTGTGTGTGTGTGTGTGCGTGATTTTCACATGCACATCTTCTGTAAATAAAGTCATTTACTGTCATACTGTGTTCAGAGTCCTTGCTTTTTAGAGGCAATGATTCTGTTCCCTCATTCACAACAATTGGCGCTGCGAGCAGGGTTCAAAAAGTCTTGGCTGGACACATGCGGGGTACTGACCATGTGGGAATGCTGGCAGGCATCCAAACAAAAAGTAGGTAGGGAGGGACCCACCCACCCAGCCATCCCTCCTCCCTGTCATTGCTGCTGTCTTCTCCCTCCTCTCTCCACCTATCATCTTCTGCCTTTGCCACACTTCCTCCTCCCCTACCTTCTTGTTTGGATGCTTGCTGGCATTCTCTCATACCTTGATGAAGGGCTCAAGCCAAAACGTCAGGTTCTGTATCTTTGCCTTTGCTACATAAAGGACACTGTTTGACCTGCTGAGCTTCTCCGGCATTTTGTGTTTTTACTTCAACCACTGTTCATAATTTAATAGGCCTGAGGTGAATGTCTATATCATTGCTTAAGTGAAATAGTAATTGAGTAACATTTAACGTTATCCCCTACTCCAGTTTCCTCCCACCCTTCAAAATGTACTGGGGGAGGAGGGGGGGGGGTGGGTTTGTCTCTCCTGCGTTAATTAACGTGTGATTGTAAAACCTGCATCCAGACTCGTCTCTCCGTGAACTCTCCGAACTTGATACTCTTCCCAACACAACATCGACCTACCACCATTGTGTTTTCATATGCTACCTGAAGAGGTGGTGAGCTCTATGGTTAGGAAAATTCCAGGTGCTGAACTTTGTTATGACAGTGATAGAACTGTACGTTTAGATGTTGTATCATTGGAATCGAGAATCGGAGTTGTCATTGATAAACAATAAGACAGATATCCCACACTCAGCTCGGGCCTACCAGAAACTATAATGGCATCAGGTGAATGAAAGGTGAATTTGCCTATGGCATCTGAAGTTATGCAATAGGTGCTAGAAAATTCAAAGTGCATAGGGTGCCAGAAATTTGACATAATGACCAGAGATGATAATCAGGAAGAACCTGTGAAGAAACAAACAAAAGTTCATTGAATTGTACAAAAATACAGTTAAAAGTTTTATTTTGCCTGATATCCAGGCGTCAACCTGTACTTAACAAGTAATGCAAAGTGCAGGATGTCGTGTTATAAGTCAACATGCAGGGTATAGAGAAACATGAATGAAAGGTCCATTTAAGAGTCTGATAACAGCAGGTAATAAACGATCCTTTAATTAGGAAGTTGATGGTTCAAGGTTCACAGGGCAGCATGGATAATGTAGCAGTTAGCACAATGTTGTTAGAGCACCAGGGACCTGGGTTCGAATCTCGTGCTGTCTGTAAGGAGCTTGTACATTTCTGCGTGGGTTTCCTCCGGGTGCTCCAGTTTCCTCCCACCCTTCAAAATATACTGGGGGGGGGGGGTTTGTAGGTCAACTGGGTGTAATTGGGCCACATGGGCTTGTTGGTTGAAAAGGCTTGTTACCTTGCCATATGTCTAAGTTTAAAACATTTTTAAAAATCTTCTGCCCACTGGAAAGGACGGTGTGGGGGGGTGTGGTAGGATAGGTCCTATAATATGTTGGCAACTTTCTGAGACAGTGGGAGGTACAAGTGAAGTCAGTGGAGGGGAGATTGGTTTGGGTGATGGGTTGAGCAGTGTTCACAACTCTCTACAGTATCTGGTGGTCTTGGGCAGAGTTATTCCCGTATCAAGTTATAATGCATCCAGATGGGATGGTGTATCTGTAGAAATTGGTAAGACACTCGGGGACCTTGGATTTCAGATGATGTAGAAGCACTGGCGTGCCTTGTTGGTCTTAGCATTGAAGTGGTTGGGCCTGCACTGGTTGTCGATGATAGTTGAAGCTCTCCACCATCCAGTTTCCATTGTGATGATGTTGTAAGGTTGTTATCGAGATACATTTTAGGTTAGTTCATCATAATGGGAAAAGGTCAGGGTTGTTACAGGGCTTAAGCACGTAAAGAATCAGAGAAAGAGAGAGGAAGAATAAAAGGAAATGCTTCTGACAGGAGATGAAAGACAAAATTGGACAATGTTGTGACAAATAAAGAAGTCAACAACAGCACTGGGGAGCTGTAAATAGCAAGATCAGAATGGTCTGCTGTCCGAACAAATGGTCCAAAGCAATGAGCTGGAACTCTTGAACATTGTTGCCTTTGAAGGGTATAAATGCGTAACCAGAAGAGCTGTTTCCTAGACTTCTATTGAGCTTTTTTGGTGCATTGTCTGCTAATGCCCATCCAACAATCGAATAAGAATTAACCCCAAGGCGAACTGGAGTATTTTTTACTTCATTCATGAGATGTTAGATGTTGCTGACAATACCAACATTTACGGTCTTCCTCAATTGCCCCAAAAAAGCAGTTAAGGCTCAACTACAGTGAATGAATCTGCCTTCACCAATAAGCTGTATGAGGTAGGCATGGAAGATTTCCTTTCCTAAAGGATGGTAGTTAACCAGGTGGGTTTTCTATCCAACAATTCAGTTATTTCCTGATTATCATTACTGAGGGCATTGAAGGCAACAGACATTGAAGGTAGTCAACTCCTAGCTGAAAGCAGTAGCTCGTGGACCGATGTGGAGAAAAGCTCTTGCCACACTAGGTTCTTAGTGGTATGCTTACACACAACACTGCTACTGGGAAGGTCAGCCCATGCTGTAATCAAACAAGCAACAGAACCAATTAAGCGTACAATGGTTTCTTTAATCAGTCTTGATAATGCTAGCAGGAGTGAGGGGCATAAAGAGTTCAGTAACTCATTCTCTGCACTGAGCCCCACTCAAAGCATTGAGAGTCTCCATACCATTTTTATACACCTTTGGGCAGGGGTCTGCATGAGACCTTACAAGTTTCACATGAGTTTCACACAGCTGGTAATTCTTGTTTTTAAAACATATGTTCCCCTGTGGTGTCTGTAGACAAGCTGGAAAAAGCAGGATGACTTCTCTTCTTTATCTATTTGGTCTATTCTTTATGGTGTTAGTTACTATCTCACTGCAGCACAGGGAAGGTCATATTAGAAGGCAGTCATTTTCCCACCAATGTTACAAGACAACTATATTCTCATCAACTTATTAACCCTTTGTTAAGCATATTAGTTAAACTTATTGTTTCATATTTCCTCCTTTTATCAGTCCATGATAACTTATTTGGTCATTAGAATATGGTTCATTTTCCAGCCTGGGTAATTGGCAGAACCCCAGCAAAGCACTGAGCTTGAGTTTTGAGCTTGGTTTATCCCTCCTTGCAGCTACACTACGGAAAGAAAGCAATCCCTCGAACAAACTCTAGTATTGTCCCATTTTTTAAAAAAAATCTTTTGAACCTTCTCTTGCTGCTGAAGTTAATAGAAAGGAAGGAAGCAAATAAAATCAAACCGTTCAAGCTCTGCTCATCCATCATTGCTGTTTAAACATCTGCTTTAGATTCTCCTTCTCCTTGTTCACATCATTCATTGCTAAGAAGGCCAAAGCAAAACCCTTAAGAACCATAATTGTCCATGTTTGCCACGCAGGAGCCTGGTCAGAGCTGTTGCTTGTCCATCCCACCTTGGCGCCAACTTTTTCCGCTCCCAATTCCTTCTCAGAACATCATCACCGGGCTGGATTTTTGGTCCCTTCTTCTTTCTCTGAGCGTTACGTACCTGCAAATGTGAGGCCTCAAGAATTTCCATTACTTCTTGCACATAATTAATCATTCTTTCACTCAGGGCAGGTAGGGCAAGACACACTTCTACATTTTTAATCTGCTGCCCAGCGTGTACGTCAAGAACGATATTCAACTCTAGTTCAGGCTCACCCTGTCAATGATGTTGTTGTTCTGGGTTGACGTACGAAACAGTCGGAGCTATCGAAACTTCAATCCTAAATGGCAAGAACCTGCAAAAGAAAGCCTCCTCAAATTCAGCAAAGCTCACTGCGAGAGCATTTGGTTTCTGAGAGGAATGAAGAAAATAATATACACTTTATTTTCAGCTGTCATTCAAGACGAGCTTTTATTATTTGCTTGGTGTCTGGTTAGAGGTAGATAACATTCTGAAAAGATCTGATTCAGCATTGCTGATTATTTCAAACTTGTACCACATGGAAAAATACCACCAATCAATTTTTTTTAATATCATTCATTCAGGGGCTCTCGTCACCACTGGAAGGAACTGCATTTATAGCCCATCCCTGTCACAGAACATGGAGCATTACAGCACAGTACAGGCCCTTCAGCCCCTGATGTAACGACCAAAAAAAAACAAAACCCTCCCTACCCCTTAACCCTCTATTATTATTTCATCCGTGTGGCTGTCTAAAAGTGTACTTAAGAATGAGGTGATAATCTGCCTTCTTGAATTGCTGCATTTCTCTGAGTGAAGGAAATCCTATTGTGCTAAACAGGAGGGAGCTCCAAAATTAAGTACCACAATAAACTATAATTTTACATTTTATCTATTATTTCCACACAAAACTCCTGCTCCCAATACCAGAACCATTCTCTTCATTCCCAACTATTTGAGGAAATCAGTAATTTCAAGACACTACTTATAGTTGTGTACTCTCGACAATTCTGTAAAATCAATCAGTATACACACACATGGTCATGTAGGCATTCATGTCCTCTCTGGAGCGCACTTAATTGCTTTACCAGGATTATTTTTCAGCCCTTCTCTGTGCCTGTTTTCTCAAAATAGGGTGCCACCAAATTTGTAGTGCTACTCCTACCCAGATGTGTCATTGCATGTTTATAATTAGGCAGCAACAGGTACAAAAATCTGTCCAGCAGGGATGGTCCATAATTGAGCCTCTGGATCTCTGGCACACCCTGGCAGTTTTCAGAGCTTAATCAAATGAGCAGGGGCCGTCCCCCTGAAGTTTTGCTACGTCACCCATATCCAGCAAGGCAAGACTGTTCTATTTACAAGCAGTTGATCACTTTCTGAATAAGTGGTGAGGGGACCGTTTATGGCAGCAGCTTTTGCAGTTGCATCTGCGTAAGCACTCCCAAGGGATACAGGGTCCTGGGCCTTGCATTCTATAATTGCGAGGTGAGTTGGCAGGGAGAGGGACGCCAGCAGGTTGGCAGCAAAAGTGGAGTTTGTAATAAGAATCCCTGAGGATGTCAAAAACCCCGATGTTGCCTTTAGGTTCCAAAATCGTGCCATACCAAAGGCATATCGTGAGTCCATATTAAGTGACATTCCCTTCCCTTTTATGCAGGCTCTAGTAAGGGCAAACAATTCAGATTGCTGCGCAGACAATGGATAATGGAAGGCAACATTTTGGACAATGGCATAATTTGGATCATCAACGAAGGCTGACCTGTCCACAAACTAAGTCATAGCTCCATCAATGGGACCGCCTTTTAATTCTTGTCATGCCAAAATTTTTTAAATTGATTACGCTGTAAACAATCGTGCTCTAGTTCCTCAAGTTCATCTGGTGGCGGTGTTAAAAAGGCTGCCAGATTGACAGGTCAGATAAGGGTTCGCTCAAAGTAGCTCAGATGTGCTTGTATCTTTGGAATGGCATGTGTGATCTGTTGTTTGGGCTCCACCACTACTTCTTCCTAGAAAAGCTGACCCGTATCTTCTGGCGGTACTGGTTTGGGTACATGCATCCCTGCTCCAATATCAAAACTAATTTTCTCTACCTGCTTGCAAGCATATTTCAGTACTGCAGCTCCTTGTTCTCTTACCCTCTTTGCTGCACGGTAAAATATTGTGTCCTTGGCATTGCACAGTAAGCAGTTGTTTGCAATCAAATTAAAATCTTCAAATTAGTCAAACATCTGATATTGATAGTTTTCAATCTGTTTCTTCAATGCACAATTTTTCTCCTTTAATTCTCTTCGTTCTGCATTTCTGCTGTACAAGTTAGTAACTGAGACTGCAAGTGGGACTGTAAATGTCGAAGGAGTGCCACAACATTTCTTGACTGTCATTTTAATGTCCAATAGCTGTGAAGCCGCTGCACAAATTGGCTTTTTATGTTAAATTGATAGTTGACCTGTGATCTTACGTAGTCTGCCAATTAAATTCTACAAAGCTCTAGAGAAGCAGATCTTGTCTTTGTCTCAGACACGTTGCAGCATGTTATATGGTATGTTGACACATCGGTGCTCTTTAGAAACCTCTTGGTCAGCAAAAGAATGGTGGTGGCTGTGGCTGGGGTACATATAGGATGGTGTTTCCCACAAGGAATCTTCTGATTCCACATCCTCATCATTCTGCAAGAAGACGATCACCATGCCTGATAATGGGTCCCTGGGGTCTTCTTTTATCACCTTCTGTTGGTTAACCATTTGGCGCCAAGCTCAGCTCTCATCCTCTCTCCATTATTTCTCCTCATCGTCACGCCAATCACACTCGGCCTGTAAGACTCCCCAGTCTTTGGGTGCACCCTTCTTTGTACATAACACTATCCCTCTACGACTTGCATTTCGCCTCCAGTTTTGTTCTTTAAATTTCTGCCATTCTTTCTGTCCCTGTTCCTTCCATTCCCATATAAACTTTCTCCATTTCTTTCCTAAATCTTTTTTTCCATAGGAGTTGTTCTGTTTTTTCTATATCCCAAAGGACTATGTTCCTCTGACTGGCCGTGCCTCATTACTCAGTTGATTTGTTAATGGTGTCAAAAGCTGTTGAAATTCTTTACCATATTTAGGATACAAATAGCACACTTTTTATACCAGGGCACCCTCATTGGTCTTCTCCTCATTTTATCTCCTGCCTGCCTTACAAATTAACTTTTTATCTGGGCCTCTCTGGCCAACCAATCAAATTAAAATTTAACCTCAGGCAATCCTGTATCTGTTTATCCACTGCAGTCACATACTATATATTCCACTGACCCTGTACACTTTGTCCTCTTGGATCTTGACAGGGAACCATATCAACCTCGGACAAGGAACCATGGTGTTCCCGGAATCCAGGGTGGAGGCAGATACAATGGATCTGCAGGCACCTCTTCATCCTCCCTCTGGCATCCTGAATGCTGATGGTCTCTTACTCAGTCCAAAGTGACCTCTGTCCCAGCAAGATCCTGCTGACTACACCAATGCAAAGGTCAGGCCATGCTTTAATAAAGCAAACAGCAGAACCAATTAAGCATACAACAGTTTCTTTAATCAGCCTTGATAATGCTAGCGGGCTCAAAGAGTTCAGTAATTCATTCTCTGCACTGAGCCCAACTCAAAGCATACAGAGTATCTATACCATTTTTATACACCTTTGGGCAGGGGTCTGCGTGAGACCCTACAAGTTTCACATGAGTTTCACACTGTTGGCAATTCTTGCTTTTATAACCTGGGGTGTCTGCAGACAAGCTGACAAAAAAAAGGGTGACCTTACTTCTTAATCTATTTGGACTTACTGCATTCTTTGTGGTGTTAGTTACTATCTCATTATAGCACAGGGAAGGTCACGTTAGAAGGCAGTCACTTTCCCACCAATGTTACAAGACAACTATATTCTCACCCAACTCATTAAACCTTTGTTAAACTTATTATTTCACACTATTCCCTTTAAAATGATAATTCCATGCAGCCATTGATCGTGACATTTCACACTTAACTATTTACATATTTTAGGTTTCTCTACATGAAATAAATTGAAAGGTGATGTGTCCGACTACTGAATTCATTCTTGCTGCCCAAAATAAAAGTAGATCTCTGGTCATAAATAACCAGAGATAGTTCAACTTGAGCCAGCTATGAACCAAACTATGAGTAGAAAGGAAGGCAAAGAAGTATTTGTTGTATTGTGATCTGTGCATGAGGGTATTGGGTTTATAACGGACCCATGGGCTCCCTTTTGTGTGCCACATGTTCCCTTTGCAGATGCCTTAAACCTCTGTCTGCAGTTTGCAATCAAAACTGTATTTTGATTGTTATTAATAATGATCAATATTGGTCTCAGAGTTCAATACTCAGTATTTTCCTTTTGGAATAAATTATATGTTAAAGCTTATATAATCCAGTGTAAAAGTACAAGTTAGCCAGTATAAATTTCAACAAATTGAATTTTATAATGTCACAATTTATGTATTAATAATTTCTGATAATATCATTTAACTGACAGTAGCAGTGATTAGCTTCTCGTTGCGCAAAGGCCGTACAACGAATCTTCTGGTGTTTGAAGACCACTGACATGGATCAAATGTGCTTCCACACTCTTGGTCATAATTGAATGTCTCACTTCAAATTTACCCATCACAGCTTTGCTTCAAATCATCACCTGAAATGAGATCAATTTTGCAGGTAAACCAAAACACAAATCCATTTGTTTTAAAGCACCCATGAAGTGATAGGTGTATTCAGCATTTTTATCTGTTGAGTAATAACAGTGAAGTAAAAATTTTAAAGCAAGGAAATACTTAAATTTAAATTGAAAACATCAATCACATTGATCTCCTCGTCCAAAAATAAAATCAGAAACCAGTTTTAAAAACTGAGGCAGAATTTGATGTTATTCGTTTTCACAAACTATAATTTTATACATTTTGACAAAATACGCAATTCTAAATAAAATTTTGTCAGAGAAAAAAAATATCTCTACTGTTCAGCCAAATCTTTCCTTTTTCTTTCTTAACTCTGCCTCAATTAATCAGATTTCAGATTTCTTGTCAGGGCACATACCACCCTGAGATTTCCTGTGGGTGAGGCAGAATCCCCACTTATTGGTAGTGCAAAATAAAAACTGAACTCAATGTACACATGAAAACAAATTCAGAAATGTAAACAAACAGTGCAATGCAAAGAGAGAAAAAAAATAAAGTGCACAAGTAAATGAGTCCCCGATTGAGTATGTTGAGGAGTCTGATGGTGGAGGGGTAACAGCTGTTCCTGAACCTGGTGGTACATGTCTTGTGGCACCTGCACCTCTTTCCTGATGCCAGTAATGAGAACAGAGCGAGTGCTGGGTGGCGTTGGTCCTTGATGATTGATGCTCTGCCTCTGACGGCAGCGTTTCCTTTAGATGTTCTCGATGGTGGGGAGGGTTTTTCATGTGGTGTCCTGGGCTGTGTCCACTACCTTTTGCAGAGCTTAATGCTCTGATATGTACCAGACATAATGGTATGTGTCCCCATACCAGACCATGATGCAACCAATAAGATGGGAAAAGCTACTGTGATGGAATATTTGGGAATGTTTTTGGGAGATAAATTGGTGCATACACACACTTTAAATCAGATATTCTTTGAAATACTGAAGAATTCATATTCAGTGACTTTACAGAAACTATGGTGAATGCTATAGAGTTTTCACAAGTGGCTGTTAATTGAAGTGAATGAATGGACTATTGTCTTTAAAACCCACAGTAAGAGACAGGCCTCTTCAAAGAAAGGTCATTGAGAGGTTATTGTTTACCTAAAACAACAGAGTAACTCCTATTGTTTGCTGGAGAAGATCAGGGATTTTTGCAAGTGAGAGAGAGAAGGACATGCTGTCTGGCAGTTTGAGTCTCAGAGAGAGAGAAACAGACAGACAGAAGGGAGTCTTGGACTGCGTGTGACACAGAAAGCTGTAGCAAGCTAGGAGAAGCTTTTTGGAACTGAAACAGAATCTCCAGAGTGGCGGATGGCTGGATGGGCTATCTGTCTGATGTTTCTCTTGGAATAAGTGGAACAGAAAGGAACTCTGTGATAGCCTGAAAGAAAGAGATTATCATCTGGGGAAAACCCTGATGGGGTAAGTTTTATCAGCAAGACATTGAGGTGACTAATGGTGGTACCTCAGTTGTGGAAATCCTGGAAAAACAAATCTCTCTCTGCAAACCTACAAGAACCTTCCTAAGCAGTAACCATATACCTTTTGAGCACCAAAGCCTGGTGAACTTTATACATGTTAAATTCTGTGCACAGTATAAGAATTGCCTGTAACCAGTGTACTTGAAAGATTGAGAAGTGAGATTGAACTGTGAACCAAAGAACTTTTCTTAAATTTACAGACACATGCACTGAGAATTAGAAAGGGGTTAAGTTGGGTAGTTAAGTTAATAGTGATAAGTTAAAGTTTGATTCTGTTTTCATGTTTAAAGATCATTAAAAACAACTTTTGTTTAAGTAACTATTTGTCGTGGTGAATATCTACTGCTGCTGGGTTTTGGGGTCCTTTGTGCTCATAACACTACCAACACACAGATGGTGTTCCACAAGCATGGCTTCTCTCTTCAACACAGTAAATTGAGTTGGTGGCAGGAAAAACACACAGACAGAAAGACAGCAAATAAGCTAAATTTGTTATTTGTGAAAAAATATTTGGCAGTGATTTAGACTCTCCTTAGTTATGGGTCGGGTCCATGGAAAATTGCGATCTTTTGTCTTCTGCCCAACAACCTTCACATTCGACTAGATGGAGGGTGCAATACTTTTTTCCCCCGAGAAAATAATGTTGCTGATGGGAGCAGTGGATGCCATCCCTTAGAGTAATTATATTAATGTGAGCAGATAGATTGCACAGTGTGGTAACAATGCCAACTTATGAGAAAAATGCCCCATTTAGTGCTTGGTCCATGCTACAGCAGTTAATATTAGTCAATTTGTTGACTTACAATCCAGATCAGTTAGGATGTGAATCGCTCACTGATACACAAATTGCATCCAATTGGCTCTGTACAGATGTCATTTACATGTCTGATTCCAGATTCTTATAACAGACATTCTATTCCAATTTCTGACATGGGAAGAGATTACTAGGTTAACCTTGCAAATGATTTAAGATCGTGCTTAAATATTCCTTTATTCCATGCAATGTCCCTGCTGACCCTTAAAGGGCAGGATGGAATTGAGGACCCCCCGATTCTCCATCACAAGCACTTGGAGGGTCTGTACAAACAGGGAAGGAACAAGTTTCACCATCCTGCCCCACTTGTGGACAGACATGTCTGTGCTTCCCACATCAGTCACCTCAAAAGCCACAAAGCCATCATCAATCCTGAGGGACTGCTCTAGAAAAGGTAAAAAGATCTCAGGGTCCAGGTTTCAGCTCATGAGTTGTCTTCGATAGTATATGTGTGTACAAACAATGTCCACTGAACAATGAAGTCGTGGGTTCAACATTTACTCCAGGAATTTGAGTACACGAACTTTGCTATCGTTCCAAAGGAGAATTGTGCTGTCACAGATACTCTTGCTTTAAATGAGATCTAAAGTCACAAAACATTTCATGGAATTATTTTGAAAAAAAAGCAAGAAAGTTCTCTGACATGCTAACCAACAACAACGTAATTAAAACGAGTCTATGGTGATTAGTATCGGACCAGAATTTATGCTAATTTTCTGCTGTGACCTTCAGGTAGCAACGGCTGCTCTTTGGAAAAAAAAACTTAACTGAGTGCAAGGCACATTAAGACATAGAGGTCCAAGGTACTGTGTCCCCCAGACTCTTTTTTTTTCCCTTGGCTGTGCTTTCCAGGAAAAACTAAAAAAAAGTACAAAATTTTAGTTTCAGTATCCACTGGTGTGGGGGCACTAATACCCCTGAGCTTAAAGCCCTGCAAAAGATAGTGGACACAGCCCAGGACATCACAGGCAAAACCCTCCCCACCATCGAGAACATCTACAGGGAACAGCACCATCTGAGAGCAGGAGCAATCATCACTGCCCAGTACAAGCTCTGTTCTCGCTGCTGCCATCAGGAAAGAGGTATAGACACCACAAGACTCGCACCACCAGGTTCAGGAACAGCCGCTACTCCTCCACCATCAGACCCCTCAACAATAAACTCAGTCAGGGACTCACTTAAGGACTCTCACTTTGCACATTATTTATTAATGATTTTTTTTTCTGCATTGCAGTTTATTTACATCTCTTTCTTTGTTAACATTTCTCTCTTGTATAAGCTTCTTTCTTTTTGTTTAGTTCATGATAAGTAGAAATTCTGCCTGGCCTACAAGAAAAATTATCTCAGGGTTGTATGTGTATGTATTCTGATAATCAATCTGAATTTGAATTTTGAGATGTTTACTGTACATCTATGGGTCTGAACAATACAAGAGAAAACACGATGTTCTTTTATTGCCACTCAGTTGCAAAATAGTGTTATTAAGCAAAAATATGGACTATAATCAAATAAATTTACACTTTCAGTGTTTACCTGCAATTATTTATCATGTGGCTGATTATATCATCAGACACATCATCCCTTCTCCTCAACTCTCTGCCTTCTGCAGGGACTGCTCCCTCCATGACTTCTTTGTCCACTCCTCCCTTCCAACCAATTGACCCCCCCCCACCTACTTCCGAGACTGCAGGAGATGCTCCACTTCCACCCACACCTCCCTCTCCATCCTTCCCCAAACACTCCTTCCAAGTGAGGCAACATTTCACTGATGAATCTGCAGGGGCTGCCTACTGCTCCCATTAAGGTCTCCTCTACGTCGGAGAGACTGGTCACAGGCTGAGAGGTCACTTCGTTGAGCCCCACTGTTCTGTCCACCGCAGTATTTCAGTTCACCACACCATCCCATTCCTTTGCTGACATGTCTGTTCATGGTCTAATGAACTGCAAGACCGAGACCACCTACAGTTTGGAGGAGCAACACCACATATTCTGTCTGGACACCCTCCAACCAGGTGGCATTAACATTGACCTCCTGTTTCCACTACCCCCCCCCAACCTCCCCATCTGTCCCCATATCTCCTTTCCTCTAGCTGTCTCTTTCCCTTTTCCTTCTGTCTCCTTTTCCCCAGCTCTACTCTCATAGAGCCAAAACAACCCCCCTCCCCCATCGATCCTCACTTATCATCTCTCCTGTCTTCCTATCGATATTCAGTAACACCTTTTGTTTGGAGGCCTGTGCTCTTCCCCTGCCCATTCTTCTCTTCTTTCTAGTATTTTCATTCAGTCCTCTCCCTACTTTTTATTCATACCTTGAAGGGCTCAGGCCCGAAACATTGGTTACATAACTTTTACCTTCATTGCACGTTGTCAAGGCCTGCTGAGTTCCTCCAGCAATTCTTTTTTTCTATTTAAAATATTTTATTGATTTTAAAGAACATACAAAAAAGGTATAAACCAATAAAATTATATGAACCACTCTGAATGTCATATCATTTAAAATGTAAATCAAAACTATAATTCTTTTTTAAAAATTTTTTATTTTTCACACTATGAACTATATTAACCAAAATACACACGAACAATTTCCTCTTGAATTTTCTCCCTTTTCCCCCCTCCCTTCCCTTCCTCCTTTCCACCACCCTCCCTACCCACTAAATGTTCAACATATACAATACAATAAACCCATTAAACAATGTCATCACACAATGAAAATAAACAAGAAAATTGTGTCATCTACTTTTACACACTGGGTCAGTTCATTTCGTCTTCTTCTCATTCTATCATTTTACGGGGTGGAGGTCCGCAGTAGGCCCTCTCTGTTGTGTTCCATGTCCGGTTCCCAAATTTGTTCGAATAATGTGACTTTATTTTTTTAATTAAATGTTATTTTTTCCAATGGAATACATTTATTTATTTCCATGTACCATTGCTGTACTCTCAGGCTCTCTTCTGATTTCCAGGTTGACATTATACATTTTTTTTGCAACAGCTAAGGCTATCATAATAAATCTTTTTTGTGCTTCATCCAGTTTGAAGCCTAGTTCTTTACTTCTTATATTACTTAAAAGACAAATTGGGAAGCAGGCTGAGGTTACCAGAAGGAAGCAGCTTTGAATATGTGATTACAGACACAATGATAATTAAAAGATTTATAACAAACATGGACATCAAGCTGCAAGAGAAAGAGAACGAGGAAATAAGCTGTAAACCCAAACAAAAGTGGGAACAAGATCTAAACATAAAGATTAAAAATGAAATATGGGAAAAGTTATGCTCCGGAACTATTCTTTGGCTTGGCTTCGCGGACGAAGATTTATGGAGGGGGTAAAAGTCCACATCAGCTGCAGGCTCGATTGTGGCTGACAAGTCCGATGCGGAACTATAAGAAATAATAATAATAATAATAATAATAAGAAGAAGAAATAATAATAAGAAATATAATATAATAAATACGAGGTTACGCATGATACAATATAATTGGTTACACAGGTTATATATCACGCCCCAAAAGTTAAATAAATGTGAGCCAACAGTATCAGATAGATGTTTTCGCTGTAAGAAGGAAACGGGAACAACAGTACATGCAATTTGGGCATGTGAGAAAGTGAAAAAGTTTTGGGAAGATCTAAACCAGATATTCAATAAAATCACAAAAAGCAACAAACCAAAAAATCCAGAGATCTTTCTTCTAAGTAACATAAGAAGTAAAACTATAATTCTTTTCTGAATAAAATATCATAAATCTTATCTAACAACCTAGGCTTATGATTAGGGTTAACAATCGATTAAACATGTCAGTGATATAATATTGTAGTGGCCGTGTAGCAAGCCGAGCGGGCGCACAGCGCAGCATCATGAACCGTCGCCAGTGTGGCTCACCAGCAAATGCGTGGAGCCGTGGGCCAGACCGCTATGCACATACCTGGGTAATGGACCATGCCAAGTAACGGCACAGTGGATTGCTATGCCTCCTTCTAGAGGGTGCGGGGCCCCCACCGTGTTTACTTTAAACCCGCCAGCCCCGAGGATTGCCAGCAAACACATAGTGACATCACCAAGCCCCCATCCTGTGGAGCTCGGGACAAGAGGGATAATAAAAAAGGCATAGCAAACTCAAATAAACAGTCTTTGGTTGACTCACCCTGTGTACACGGGTTAATTTAGAAGCTCTCCCAGTGTAGTCACTAGAATACTCCAGTTATATTAAGAACTTTTCTCAAATTGTGAACAGAATTCAAAACTCCAAAATATATCAAAACATAAAATGAAAAGGAAAACCCCAATCTGAGGAAGAAAAGTTAAGAAAAAAGAATAAAAATGGAAGGATAAAATATACTTTCTTTTCAGGTAAGTTATAAAATCCCCTTATTTAAAAAAAAGGAATTTAGAATTCTTGAAGATTGTCTTCCCTTTCTATAATATATTCAATATTTACAATTCTCAAGTAAACTTAATATCAATTCCAAAATGGAAAAAAAAGCTATTACAATCTGAACCCCACCACAGTACATGGCTAACTGTATTAATAAAGTTCACTGGCGAATCAGGAGGCGACAACCAGAAACCAGACAGCGTGTCACCGGAGCATCCAAACCTCTGAATTCTTTGGACTATGATAATAATCTCTGAATGGGCCCATTGTCTCTGGCATTTCTGTGTTTTTAAATCCATCTCAATACCCATTTGACAGGATGAGCTCCTTTCTTATGGCCTATGGTCAGAAGGTGACCGTAGCTATTTTTGATGACGGCAATGTAAACGTGAGCCTCCAACCCATCATTTAATTGCAAGTACCTGGAGCAGCCATGCACTCGAACAAGCTAACTGCTCTGATAATGCCTTGGAGCCGTTGACTCATGGTTATTCTATCCAGAGAGGGCAGGCATAATCAGTGGATTCTTTCTAGAGGTCATTTTGGAGAGGAAGCTTATTTATAAACTCATCCAGCTGAGTGAGGATGGAGACCAGCACCATTGACATACCAGAGTAGCTGCAACATGAAAAGTGATTTTCCTCTGATAAGCAAATTTCTTCAAATTAAAAACAAGCATTAATGCAGAATTGACAACTAAAAACACAAGGGCCAATTTAAAATATTTAGACAATGGAAAATTCTCCAGTGCTGATTTGTGATAGTACAGATTCTATCACCAATGTGTATATGTATAGATGGTAATGTAGGATGACTGTGATTGGCTGAGAGTGTAGCCACACCTACTGGCAGGTCTTAAAGGATTGCTCCTAGCCAGACCAGGTCATTCTGGACTGGTCGATCTACATGTGATACGCTCCAGTCTTTTAGTTAATAAAAGCCTTGGTTTGGATCAACAAGTCTTTGGTTCTTTCGACGCGCACTACATGATTCAAATCAATCGTGACATTTACAAGAGAATTTGACAAGTGCGTGACACTGAAGAAAAATAGTCAAAGATACAGGGAGAAGGCAAGAAACATAATTGAGTGGATAGGTCAAACGAATGCCTGGCACAGGCACGGCTAAATGATTCTGTTGTGTGTTGATTTATCTATGATTTGCAACCTGTCCTTTTTGAATATGATGGATCAACCTCCTGACTTTATTGTTCCAGAAGCAGCAGTAGGCCACCAGAGTTGTTTGATTATCCCTCAACATTTAGGAGGCTGGATTAGATACATCTCTATGTAAGTACTTTGACAGGCAGGGAGATATATTTTGTGTTAATGCTCTCCAAACAGTCTTGCCAAGGATGAATAAAAATAACCACAAATAACCACAATAACCATTATGCAGTGCCCTCCATAATGTTTTGGAAAAATACACTTCTTTTCCTTTATTTGCCTGTGCTCCATGATTTTAAATTTGCAATCAGACAATTCACATTTGATTAAAGTGCATATTCCAGATTTTATCAAAGGTTTGACCATGTAGAAATTACAGCACTTTTCATACATAGTCCCCTTATTTCAGGGCACAATATTACTTGTTATATTTATTTAAGTAGTCGCGTTTAGTTCCTTGTTGCATATCCCTTGCATCCAATGACTGCTTGATTCATAGATATCACCAGGTGCTGAGCATCTTCTCTGGTGATGCTCTGCCAAGCCTATACTGCAGCCCTCTTCAGCTCCTGCTTGTTTCGGGGACTTCCCCCCCCCCCCCCTTACGATTTCTCTTCAGCAGATGGAAGGCATGCTCAACTGGATTTAGATTGTGTGGTTGACTTGGCCATTCAACAATTTTCCAGTTTTTAGCTTTGAAAAACTCCTTCGTTGCTTTAGTAGTAGGTTTGGAATAAAGCATCATCCAATGAGTTTGGAGCCATTTGCTCAAACTTGAGCAGATAGAATTCATTTTGCTCCTGCCATCAGCAGTTAGATCATCACTGATGATAAGTGCCAAGTACCTGTGGCAGCCAGACATGCCCAGGCCATTACACTCCCACCACCACATTTCACAGGTGAGAAGGTATATTTTGGATCTTGAACAGTTCCTTTACACCTCCACACTTTGATCTGGCCGTCACTCTAATGCAGGTAAATCTTGGTCTCATCTGTCCACAAGACTTTTTCCAGAATTCTGCAGGCTCTTTTAAATACTTCTTGATAAACTGTAATCTGGCCATCCTGTTTCTGTGGCTAACTGATGGTTTACATCTTACAGTGTAACCTCTGGAAATCTTCTGTAGGTAGTAGTTATTGACACATCCACACTTGCCTCCTGAGGACAGTTTCTGATCTGTCAGACAGTCACTTGGGGATTTTTCTTCAGTATGATGAGAATTCTTCTGTCATCAGGCAGTGGAGGCGAACCAGTCTCTTTGCGATTGCTGAGCTCACCAGTACGGTCTTTCTTATTAATCATGTTCCAAATTGTTGATTTTGGTCATCCAAAAGTTTGGACGATGTCTCTTGATGTTTTATTCTTGGCTTTCAGCCTCATAATGGCTTCTTTGACTTTCACTGGCACAAATCTGGTCCTTGTGCTGAAAAATGGCAACTATAGACTCCAAAGGTGATCAAAAGCTTAGAAGCAAGTTGAGTTCTCTTATACCTGCACCAATGAAGCAATTAAACATACCTGAGAAATCACAAACACCTGTGAAGCCAAATGACCCAAACATTATGGTGCCCTGAATCGGGGGAACTATGTTTAAAAAGTGCTGTAACTTCTACACAGTCAATCCAAAACGTGTAGAAATAACCTTGAATCAAATCTGGAATGTGCATTTGAATCACATAAATTTCTTTTATTTTAAATTTAAAACTGTGGAGCACAGAGGCAAATGAAGAAAAAAAAAATGTCTTTGACCCAAACATTATGGAGGGTACTGTATTTACAAACTGAAATTAATTAAGAAATAAATCACAAAATTTTGTAGACACCGTGGCTGAAGTAAAAACACTAAATGCTGGAGAAGCTCAGTAGGTCAAACAGGGTCCTTCATGTAGCAAAGGCAAAGATGCAGAACCGGAAGAGGAAGAGGGTCTTGGCATACTTAAAGAAATTACAATTGGATATCATCTTTTTTTGCAGGAAACACATTTTACCAAATTGGAACATGATAAAAAGAGGATGGGTGGGACAAATAATATCATCTTCCTTTGGATCAAAGGCAAGAGGGTGGCTATTCTAATTAATAAAAATAAACCAGAGTTAATAGAAGATGCTTTGAATGACCAAGCCGGAAGGTATGTAATGGCACATCGTAAGATTTATGGAGAAGCATGGACATTTATGAATATTTATGCCCAAATTATGACAATGAAGCCTTATTGAAAGATATCTTCTTAAAAACAGCAGAATGAAGATAAACTACATTAGTTGGAGGAGACTTTAATTTTTGCTAGATAAATCAAACAGTAACAAGGGTGAAAACAGCAAAAAAGCACAATTTCATATATGAAAGATCTAAATCTTATCATTATATGGAGGCAATTAAATCCCACAGAGAGAGGCTATTCTTGTTACCCAAGGGTGCACGACTCACATACAAGGATTGACTTATTTTTAATGTCTGCCAGTTAAAAAGTAGAGTGATAAAAACAGAATATCTAGCAAGGCTTCTATTAGGACCATTCTCCATTCATATTCACTACAGCAACAATGGACAAGTAAGAGAATGTATACAAATGGCGACTCAATACTACATTGCTTACGAGAACAGACTTCTGCGAATTTATAAAGAGACAGGTAGAAATATTTTGTGAAACAAATCTGCTGTCTAATAATTATTATTTTCTGATACGGGACATGCTTAAAGCATTTTCAAGGGGACAAATTATATCCTATTCAAAGAATATTAAGAGGGAACATATGGCAGAAGTAAACAGTTTGGAGAAGGATATTAAAATATTAAAGAATTAGAAAAAAATCAAAGAGCATGACTACAAGAAAAATACAGATTACTGGAGAATAAAAAGCTAAGATACAATACAATACAAACATATAGGACAGAAAAAGCTATATTTAAAAATTAAAGAACAATACTATGAGTTGGGTGAATGGGCGCACAAAGTTTTAGCTTGGCAGATTAAAACAGAGGAGCCCTCAAGAATGATAAATGCTATAAAAACAGAAACAGGTACTCAAACATAAGTAAAAAGAAATTAACAATACTTTTAGACAATATTACACAAAACTATACAAATCAGAATTATGAGGAGATGAGAACGAAGTGGAAGAATTTTTGCTGAATGTCGAACTTCCAGGGCTGGAAGAGAGAAAGGATGGAATTAGATACTCCCTTCACAGGGAAGAAATCAAAAAGGCCCTGGGCACCCTACAGGCTAATAAATTATTGGGAGTGGATGGATTTTCACCTGAATTTTATAGAGAATTCAAAGAATTATTAAAGCCCCTTTTAATGGATGTTCTGGACCAAGCTGTGGAAATACAGACCCTCCTAGAGTCATTTGCAACCGCAATTATTACAGCATTGCCAAAAAAGAATAGGGGCTCACAAAAAAGGTTGTCATACAGACCAATATCCCTGTTAAATGCTGATTATAAGATAACCATAACCATATAACCATATAACCACTTACAGCACAGAACAGGCCAGTTCGGCCCTACTAGTCCATGCTGTAACAAATCCCCAACCTCCTAGTCCCACTGACCAGCACCCGGTCCATACCCCTCCAGTCCTCTCCTATCCATGTAACTATCCAGTCTTTCCTTAAATGTAACCAATGATCCCACCTCAACCACGCCTGCCGGAAGCTCATTCCACATCGCTACCACCCTTTGCGTAAAGAAATTTCCCCTCATGTTCCCATTATAATTTTCCCGCTTCAATCTTAAACCATGCCCTCTAGTTTGAATCTCCCCCATTCTTAATTGAAAAAGCCTATCCACGTTTACTCTGTCTGTCCCTTTGAAAATCTTAAACACCTCTATTAAGTCCCCTCTCAATCTTCTACACTCCAAAGAAAAAAGCCCCAGTCTGCACAACCTTTCCCAGTAACTCAAACCTTGAAATCCTGTCAACATTCTCGTGAACCTTCTCTGCACTCTCTCTATTTTGTTTATATCTTTCCTATAATTTGGTGACCAAAACTGTACACAGTACTCCAAATTTGGCCTCACCAATGCCTTGTACAATTTCATCATAACCTCCCTACTCTTGAATTCAATACTCCGATTTATGAAGGCCAACATTCCAAATGCCTTCTTCACCACACCATCTACCCGAGTATCAGCCTTGAGGGTACTATTTACCACAACTCCTAAATCCCTCTGTTGCTCTGCACATCTCAATAGCGTACCATTTAATGCATATGACCAATTTAGATTTGCCTTTCCAAAATGTAACACCTCACACTTATCTGTATTAAATTCCATCAGCCATTCCTCAGCCCACACCTCCAGCCTTCCTAAATCACCTTTTAATCTACGGTAATCTTCCTCACTGTCCACAACACCACCAATCTTTGTATCATCCGCAAACTTGCTTATCCAATTCTCCACCCCTACTTCCAGATCGTTAATATATATAACAAACAATAGTGGACCCAGGACTGATCCCTGAGGAACTCCACTAGTCACCGGCCTCCAATTGGACAAACAATTTTCTACCACTACTCTCTGACACCTCCCATCCAACCATTGCTGAATCCATTTCACTACCTCCTCATTTATACCTAATGCCTCCACCTTTTTTCCTAACCTCATGTGGGGAACTTTGTCAAAAGCTTTACTAAAGTCTAAATAGACAACATCCACAGCTTTCCCGTCATCAACCTTTTTTGTAACCCCCTCGATACTAGCAAAAAGAATTGGTTAATAGGTTAGGACAATACTTGCCAAAACAGATACATACGGACCAAACAGGACTTAAACACCCAGATTTCAAAAAATATTACCTAGCTGCACAGGCTAGATTTGTCGCAGCCTTCTTCACTGAAGTCAACCCCCCCGTCTTGGGTTCAAATGGGAATGTACTTAATGGAGGAGGGGAAGCAAAGGACTTTATCTATAAATGGAGTGTCAAATCACTAAAGAAATATGATTAGAACATGGCAAGAAATTAATGAATGCATAGGAAAAAATGATAGGGATATCAATATAAGGTCCACTGTGTAAAAATTTGTTATTGTCTATGAACATGCGCAATAGAATATTAAATTCGTGGTATAACTAAGGTTTAAAATATATTAAGGACTGTTGCATGGAAGAAACTTTTATGTCGATTGAACAATTAAAACACAAATGCGGAGTGGCCAATGGGACCTTCTTCTGTTTTCTCCATCTTAGATCGTTCTTAAGAGAAAGATGGGGATCAACAATGACCCCCCCCCCCCCGAAACTAGTGAAACTGAATGAACGGTTTGGATGGGGAATACACCCAAATTTATTACAAAAATATATTATGCACTCCAGAGCGAAAGTGCAAAACCAGGGTTACAGAAGTCAAGGGAAAAATGGGAGTCAGACTTTGGTGGTGATTCCAGAAAGAAGTTGGTCAGATTGGTGTAAGGACAGCATTACATCAATTATAACTGCAAGATATGGACTGGTTCAGTATAGTTTTTACACCAATTATACTTACCCCACAAAAGTTACAAGTCAAAAGCCAAAAGTCAAAAGCAAAAATTTCAGAGATGTGTTTCAGATGTAGGACTGAGACAAGAACTTTTCTACATGCCATGTGGTTGTGTGCGAAAGTGAGGCTATTTTGGCAAGAAATTGCAGAAATATTAACCAGGATAACAGGTGTGGCCTTCATGGGCGACCCAGAGCCATACCTATTGGGTAGTTTCATGGAAATAAGTGACAAATTCACCAAATATCAAATCTCATTTATAAAAATGGCACTGGCAGTAGCAAAAAAATGTCTGATTCCCCTCTACTTATAGCACGATGGACAGCAGAAATGAATAGCTGTATACCTATGGAGAAAATCACATTTAACTTAATAAATATGATACTTTTGATAAGGTGTGGCAGCCATACCTGGACCACATAGGACCCAGATACAGTAATAAAAAGGAACATAAAAGGGTATAAAAGTAACTATTATACATACAAAGATGTAGTTTCCCCAACTATATTCTATATACTTCAAATATATGTAAGATCTGATGGTGAACAGATGAGTGGATGGGAGGGAGAGAGGGGCTCTTTGTTTTTATTTGTTGTGTTTAAAATGTTACTCTGTATATTTTTGGAAAAAAGAACAAAAATAAAATATTCAAAAAAAAGATACATTACAGACGTTTCAGACTTGAGCCCTTCATCAAGCCCCAAACATCGGTTCCGTATCTTTGCCTTTGCTCCATAAAGGACACTGTTTGATCTCCTGAGCTTCTCCAGCAGTAGATAAATTATAATCAATCTTATAGATCCATTGTCCAATAGTTATCCAGTATTGATCTTGCCATCTTCTCCGAGACCTCATGGTGCCAATAATTGAGCTCCGTAATCAAGCAGGGGTCTAATTAATATTTTACAGGGGTGTGGCACAGCCACTTTGCATTGGCAGGTTCTCTCTTTATTTAATGTTAAGAATCCATCATCATTCTGATCCTGCACCATCGTCAAAGTTCTTGCCCATACACACCCTTTAATTTTGTACCAGTTAGTTTAAATTGTCTCTCCTCGTTCTTTCTTTTTAATATTTTATTTAAAAGTTTTAAAAACTACATCTAGAATTATTAAAAGAATAAACTGAAAAACAATACATATATCTATCCCCTTATCCCTCCCGCCCTCCCTTCCCCATCCCCTCCAACATCCATAAACCCCTAAGATGAAAAAAAGGAGAATATCAAATCTCTTCGGAGCTGAGAATTACCTCCGGATTGAGCTGTTGAGAACTCTCAAACTTTCAAAGCAACATATTGTAAGTATGGGCTCCATATTTTCAAAAATAAATTATATTTCTGCAGTGAACTGGGATTCATTGGTAATGTTTTGTGCTGATGGCTGGCCCTGCCTCCCAGCTCCGCCCCCATCTGCTCACATATAACCCTGGTTTCCTGCCTAAATCCAGAGTCCTTCCAAAGAGTACTTTTGGGGGGCGTGGCGTGATGGTGCCTCCCCTGTCAGAACTATGAAAAACCCATATAAAAGTTTTTTTTTAATGTTAAACACAGTTGACTCTACTGTTGCAGCACTCTACAAGCAACTATGAGGAAGACTAAAATCCAAACAGCCACTAAACAGTTAATTGTTACAGAAGAATCTCGGCCTACCTCACAAGTTGACCCTCCGGATTTGATTTCTCTTCAATCTTGACCGCAACGTCAGCCCAGCGGTAAGGTGCATACAACACTGGCGCCGACTTGGCACACTGCCACACAAAATGGCGCCGGTGCTCAACATCGACTTACTCCCGAGCATGTGCATAACATCCGAAATGACCCAGGCTGTGGTGGGGACCTGATTTCCCTCAATCTGGCAATCCTGGGCTGATGGGGGAGGACATCCGTACCAGCAGTCGGGTCGAGGTGACCTCCGCATCGATGGAGGAAGAAGAGGACATCACAAGATTGGAGAGGAGGAGGAACAACAACAGATGGAGGAGGAAGCAGTTATATTTCAGGATAGACCTATGGTGAGGCAGATTTCTAAGTTTAAGTCTGATCCTCACCATTCAGATTTACGTTCATCTGCTGATTTGTCAAAGCAAATGGAAAATTTGGCTGTACGTGTAAACCAAAGATGTTCAATTATGATTGAGATTTAGAAGAAGCATTTCATACTTGAAATTATTTTATGTTTTTATCGTTGATTGTTCTGTTTGGGGTGGAGGGAGGGGGGGGGTTCTGATCCTTCTGAAGTAATTGGGCCACTTTGTGACATCTGTCACTCCCGCATAATTGAGGGATGTAATATGATTGTTATAGATAGAGAATTTGGGTTAAAAAGGGTTTAAGTTCAAATGGGATGATTAGTCATAAAAGGGGGCTAACCACTGGAGTTTAGCTGGAAAATGTTACAACAGACTTGCAACAGATTTAACTACAGAGAGACATGCAGGAGCCAAAGATTGATAAAGAGTGAAAAACAGGATTTGGTGTGAGCAGAGGTCATGAATGATCGTGGTGTGCGTGACTAACAGTAATCAGGATGATTCTGCAAAAACTAACCAATTAAAGCAGTGTAGTGGAGATGCCGAAGGACAAGCAAATTGTATAAAAAACAACGCACTGTATGTATCGGGGCTTGACTTGGTGAGAAGCCGGTTGAGTCCAACTCTGCAGACTTGTGAATAAAGCTTGTCGTGTCACAGATCTTAAAGAGACTCATTTGTGAGAATTTGTGTTTCTGACAATTTGCTTTTCCTTCGGCATCTCCACTACACTGCTTTAATTGGTTAGTTTTTGCAGAATCATCCTGATTACTGTTAGTTTTTTGTGTTGGGATTTTTTTATGGGGTTCTTCGCTTTTTCTTTCTTTTCTTTGAGGAGATCTTTAGCTTTGTTTGTGTTAACGCCATGGGAAGGTGCTTCGCCATTTATGGTGGGATGGCTATAGGGACACTTTATGGCTAAATTTAAACTTTGCTACTTTTAATGTTAACAACTTAATAATCCAAATTAAGAGAAAGAGAGTATTAACATATATTTTAAAATGGAAGGTCAATGTTGCTTTTTTGCAGGAGACGCATTTGACTGAGAAGGAACATCAGAAATTAAAAAGAGATTGGGTTGGACAAGTTATAGCATCTTCTTTTAATTCCAAAGCAAGGGGTGTTGCTATTTTGATTAATAAGAAGTTAGCTTTTAAATTGGACTCCGTTTTTGAGGCAGCTGGTAGACTTTTGATTGTTAATTGTCAATTTTTTTCTGAATATTGGACTTTAATGAACATTTATAGATGATGAGCAATTTATTGTGGATTCCTTTTTTAATTTAAGCCAGGTTTATGATAAAATTAAGGAGGTGATTATAATTGTTGTTTAGACCCATTATTAGATAAATCTCCCAAATTGATAATTAGAACCAAAATGGCAAAACAGTTGATAGCATTAATAAAGATATGAATTTGGTAGATATGTGGAGGAAATTAAATCCTGAGGAAAAAGATTTTTCATTTTATTCATTTTGTCACGATACTTTTTCTAGAAAAGATTTGTTTTTAGTATCAGCACAATTACAAGGTCGAGTCTTTAAGGCTGAATATAATTCTAGGATTTTGTCTGATCATTCCTTATTATTAATTACTTGTACTGCTTCAGAGAGAGAAGAGAAGGTTTATCATGGGCAATTTAATTCTTTTTTGTTTAATTTAATTATTTTATTGAGGGATGCTGAATTTTGCAACATTCTAAGGGATCAAATACAACTTTTTTTGAAAATAAATACAGGATCAGTTGATAGTAAATTTGTTTTATGGGATGCTTTGAAAGCTTATTTACGAGAACAAATTATAAGTTATACTGTTAAAATTAAGAAACAACAAATGGCTGAGATTAACAAATCAGAAAAGATATTCTCGCAAATAGACTTACAACAAAATTCTACAGAAGTTAAGAAAGTACATTTAGTTAATTTAAAATTATGGTATAATTCATTACAAGCGTATAAGTTTGAGAAACTATTACAGAGAACTAAACAGCGATACTATGAATTGGGTGAGAGAGCTCAAAGGGTTAGCGCGGCAGTTAAAAATGGAACAAGCTTCTAGAACAGTAAATGCTATTAGACATGGATTATGTATAAACCTCAGGAAACCAATGATAAGTTTCGTATGTTTTATGAGAAATTGTATACTTCTGAAGTATTGAAAGATGAAGTGAAAATTGAATTTTTTTTATCTGGATTAGCTTTACCGTCCCTTGAAGGATATGGATATTAAGAATTTAGATGCTTCCTTTACTACTAAAGAATTGATGGAAGCACTTTGATCTATGCCAAGTGGAAAGTCTCCAGGAGGAGATGGTTTACTTCTCAATTTTATCAAGAATATCAGGATTTATTAATTCTTTTACTGATGGATGTTTTGGGGCAAGCGGCAAAGACTGGTTCCTTCCTGGACTCTTTCTAAAGCAATTATTACCATTATTCTTAACAAGGATAGGGACCCCTGAAAGGCAGGATCTTATAGACCTATTTCTTTATTAAATGTAGATTATAATGTTGTTGCCAAGGTTCTGACTAATAGATTAGCTAAATACTTACCAGATTTGATTCATGTAGATCAGGTTGGCTTTGGCAGACAATGTTGTAAAGTTGATTTCTTTAGTTAATATTTCTCGGGAGCGACCCAACCAACCTATTGTAATTTATTTTGATGCAGAAAAGGCTTTTGATAGAGTGGAATGGAGATTTTTGTTTAAAGTTTTAGAAAAGTTTAATTTTGGGCCTCTTTTTATGGGCTGGCTTAAGGCTTTGTATAAAAATCCTACTGCTAGAGTTGTGACAAATGGACAGGCATATTTACCTTTTATGTTAACTAGATCGACTAGGCAAGGCTGCCCTTTGTCATCAGCTTTATTTGTATTGGTTATTGAACCTTTGGCTCAGTTGATTAAACAGGATAGTAATATTAAAGGCATCAAAGAGGAAAATGTTTGTATGTATTTTGATTGATATGGTTCACAGTGTGAATAATAAAAAATTAAATAAAAAGGTGAAAGCTGATGAATATAAAATAAATTTGTTTGCAGATGTCATTCTGATGTATTTGGGGAACCCTTGGGGAACTTGCATGAAAGATTGGAGCAGTATGGCGAAGTATCAGGATATAAAATTAATTAGAAACATAGAAAAATAGGTACAGGAGTAGGCCATTTGGCCCAGCATTCAATATGATCATGGCTGATCAGTACCCGGTTCCTGCCTTCTCCCCATACTCCTTGATCCCCTTAGCCACAAGGGCCAAATCTAACCTACTCTTAAATATTGACAAGGAACCGGCCTCAACTACTTCCTGTGGCAAAGAATTCCACTGAACCACCACCCTCTGAGAGAAGAAATTTTTCCTTATCTCATTCCTAAAAAACTTTTCCCTCAAACTGTGACCCCTGGTTTTTCCCAGCATTGGAAAGAACCTACCTGCGTCTAGTCTGTCTAAACCCTTAACAATTTTATATGTTTCTGTAAGATCCCCTCTCAATCTTCTAAATTCCAGAGAATACAAGCCTAGTCTATCCAAACTTTCTTCATATGCAAGTCCTTCCATCCCTGGTATCAGTCTAGTGAATCTTCTCCACACCCCGTCCATGGCGAGGATGTCCTTCCTCAGATAAGGAGACCAAATTTGCATGCAGTATTCCAGGTGTGGTTTCACCAAGGCCCTGTAGCAGGATCTCTGTACTTCTGTCCTCAAATCCTCTTGTTATGAATGCCAACATAGCATTCACCTTCCTCACTGCCTGCTGTACCTGCACACCCACTTTCAAAGACTGATGCACAGCAACACCCAAGTCTCTCTGCATCTCCCCTTTTCCTAAACAGATACCATTTAGATAATAGTCCTCTTTCCTGTTCTTACCTCCAAAGTGGATAACCTCGCATTTATCCACATTATATTGCATCTGCCATGTCTTGGCCCACTCGCCTAACTTGTCCAAATCACTCTGCACCCTCCTAACGTCATCAACACAGCCAACCCCACTACCCAACTTTGTGTCATCTGCAAATTTTGAGATATTGCTATCTGTGGGAAAAGAGTAAAATTATGCCTTTAGCTGAAATTGATTTTTCACTTTGTAGGCATGTTGCAAAATTTAAGTGGTCTGATCGGATTAAATATTTAGGTATTATAATAGATAGTAATTACAACCCACCTCACTGACAAAAGGCAAAGGAGGAAAAACCCACCTCACTGACAAAAGGCAAAGGAGGAAAAACCCAACACCCAACCCCAACCAACCAATTTTCCCCTGCAACCGCTGCAATCGTGTCTGCCTGTCCCGCATCGGACTTGTCAGCCACAAACGAGCATGCAGCTGACGTGGACTTTTTACCCCCTCCATAAATCTTCGTCCGCGAAGCCAAGCCAAAGAAAGAATTACAACCATTTATATGAATTTAATTATTTACCATAATTGTCTAAACTGAAGTATGATTTGAATCGGTGGAAAGATTTACCTATTACATTGATAGGACGTGTTAATTGTATTAAAATGAATACCCTTCCCCGAATTCAATATCTCTTTCAGTCTATTCCTTGCACAATCCCTCAAATTTTTAAAAAAGATTTGAATACTTTAGTGAGGAAGTTTTTTGTGGAAAGATAAAATGGCGAGGGTGTCAATACAGAAGTTAACTTGGAAAAAAAAGGCTACTGTGAGTCCCCACCCTTAGTTACGAGCTAATAAAAGCGTTTGTTCTCTCTCCAGTCGTGAGAGCTTTAATTCGCGCAATAATTTTATTTGCTTATTCCCTGACGATGAAAGTGCCACTCAAGCCAGCTACGCTCCTGATAGACCCTCTATCCCCCAACGCAGCTGAGGAGTTTACGTACTGGCTAGACTGCTTCCAGGCCTACCTGAATGCAACCAGAGGCGTCTTCCACACCGATGAACTCAGGAGGTCTGCACTTGTTTCATCAGGGATTGCTCTACATATAACCCTGTCATCGAGGTGTTGGAAGCTCAGTACCTGAAGTCGCAAAACGAGGTCCTAGTGAGGCACCAACTCACTCTACATCGCCAATGGCCAGGAGAGACCATCAATGACTACCTGCTGGATCTGTGGACATTTGCTAAGAAGTGCAGGCACCAAGTGGCTACAGGGCACATTCTGAGGAAGAACAGATCCGGGACACTCTAGTCACAGGGATTCACTCGAGGTACATGAGGCAGTGACTGCTCGAGTCAGGAAAGAAGGACCTAGATAGCTACATTGAACTGGCCAAATCATTGGAATAGACCAAGCTTGAGAACGACGATCTCGAAATCAGCAAGCTCGCTCACCCAGGTGAGCCCTTCCAAGGACCAGCTGCTCCCGCTACTGCTACCTCTAGCCTAATGGCTGCCATTACTAAGAGCAGGAAGTACAGTGCAGCGGACCAAGAGTTTATAAAGTCGGAGACTCAGCATCTGCTGGTGAGGGTATCATCGAGCCTAGCACCAGCCCGTGGAGAGCGCAAGTGGTAGTAGTTAAGGGGGAAAACCAGTCCAGGCTAGTAATTGACTATTGCCAAACTATTAATCGGAACACACTCCTGAATGCATACCCCTCCCTCGAATTTCAGACAAGGTGAACAATATTCCACAGTATTGGGTGTATTCGACCTTCAAACTGAAAACTGCTTATCACCAGCTCCCAATCCAATCTGAGGCTAATGGTCATCTCTATCAAATCTGGAGGGTCCCTTTCAGTATTACTAATGGGGTTTCTATCTTCCAGAGGCAGATTGGCAGAATGGTGGATGAGTATGGGTTGAAGGGTAATTTCCCCTGCCTCAATAACGTCACCATCTGTGCACATCTTGGAAGACCATGATGCCAACCTCCAGAGTTTTCTCCATGCTGCAAAAGCACTGAACTTCACTTATAACTTTGATAAGTGCGTGTTCAGGACTAAACGTCTGGCTATCCTTGGCTGCGTGGTGGAGAATGGCATAATTGGCCCCGATCCCGATAGGATGATCCCCCTGTTAGAGCTCCCCAGCTCTGAGACCACAAAGGCTTTGAGGAGATGCCTGGGGTTTTTCCTCATATTACACCCAGCACTCAATACACTGATAAGGTTCGCCCTCTCTAAAATGCCACTAATTTCCCCCTCTCAGCTGAAGCCCAAGCAGTTTTTATCTATCTCTGAAACCACATAGTGAAAGCCACGGTGGATGAGAATGTACCTTTCTAAGTGGAAAGCAATGCTTCGAACGTTGCACTGGCCGCTACCCTCAATCAGGTGGGCAGGCCAGTTGCATTTTTTTTGCGGACATTACAAGGTCATGAGCTCCAGAATCCATCAGTGGAAAAGGAGGCTCAAGCCATTGTAGAAGCCGTGAGGCACTGGAGATACTACCTGGCTGGTAGGAAATTTACACTCCTCCAGAGCTCGGTCGCATTTGTTACGATCCCAAAGTGCCACAAAACCCAGCAGCAGCAGACATTCACCAAGACAAGTGGTTTTTAAAACAAAAGTTGTCTTTAATCAACTTTAAATATGAAAACAGAATCAAACTTTAACTTATCTCTATATAAAACTAACCCAAATTAACCCCCTTCTAATTCTAAGTGCACTTCTTCTTCCAAGTTCTCTGGATGCAGGCAATTCTTATACTGTGCACAGAATTTAACATGTATAAAGTTCACCAGGGTTTGGTGCTTGAAAGGTAAATGTTTACCACTCAGGAAGGTTCTTGTAGGGTTTGCAGAGAGAGATTTGTTGTTCCAGGATTTCCGCAACTAAGGTACCACCATTAGTCACCTCAAGGTCTCGCTGATGAAACTTTCTCCTTCAGGGTTCTCCAGATGATAACCTCTTTCTTCAGGCTACTACAGAGTTCCTTTCTGTTCCACTTATTCCAAGAGAAACATCAGACAGATAGCACTTCCAGTCATCCACTGCTCTGGAACTTTGAGTTTCCAACCAGCTCTTCCTGGCTTGCATTGTTCAGCTACATTCAGTGTCACACACACAAGCTGAGAGGGCTTGTCTTCTCTCTCTCTCTCTCTCTCTCTCTTTCTCTCTCCAACTGACAACTGCCAGAAATCCCATGTGACTCTCTCCCTTGCAAAAACCCTCACCTTCTTCAGCAAACAGGAGTTCTTCTCCTTGGTCAAGCTGTTGTCTGGATATACAAAACCCAGGAGTGACCTTTCTGAGAGCACACTGTAAGTACTTTTTAACAGCCAGTTTGTCTCCTACAAACAATGGTCTTTCATTTCATGATTGTCATTTCAATTAGCAAGTCTAATTGAAATGTGCATAAAAGTTTCCATAGATCCTGCAATGTTACTGAATATGAATTCTTCAGTATTTCAAATAAGATCTGTTTTAAAATGTGTGTATGTATGTAACCTACTCTAAATCTTAACAAATTCTCCCAATATTTATCCATTACACATTCATGTTCAGTAATCTCAAGAGGTGCAAAATCAAGAATGACAAGATTGCTAGGTGGAGGATTGAACTCTCCACCTACAATTATGTAATTGCCTATCAGCCAGGAGCCCTTAATGACCCTCCAGATGCCTTATCCAGAGGAAGCTGTGCTTCTGCACACACCGGCCAACTGCGGTCCCTACAAAATGAGCTCTGCCATCCAGGGGTTACCTGCATGGCTCATTTTGTCAAGGTGCGCAATCTGCCCTACTCCATGGAAAATGTCAGGGAAATGACCAGGTCTTGCCATGTCTGCGCGAAGTGCAAACTGCACTTCTACCGCCACGCACAGGTGCACCTGATCAAGTCATCCGGCCCTTCGAGCGACTCAGTGTCGATTTTAAGGGACCTCTCCCCTCCACGAATGGGAACATCTTCTTCCTCTCTGCCATTGATGAGTACTCCCACTTCCCGTTCACCATTCCTTGTCCAGACATGTCAGCATTAAGGCCCTAGACTCCATTTTCACTCTGTTCGGGTATCCTAGCTATATCCATAGTGACCGGAGCTCATCCTTCATGAGTGACGAGCTGCATAGGTACCTGCTGGTGAGGGGAATCACATCCAGCATGACTACCAGCTACAACCCCAGGGGAAATGGGTAGGTTGAAAAGGAGACTGCCATTGTAATGATGGAGATCTTGGTTGCAAGGCAACTAGCAATGGCTTACTGTTTGATTAGACTTGGCTACCACCAGGGGTTGACACAGAGTAGGAGACACACAGTGTGCAGATCTGTAATGGAGACTTGCAGCCTCATGGCCTGCCTCATGGTGCTGTTTACAACAACTTTAAAGTAAAGAATGTTTTTCCTTCATCCATGTGTTGTCTAAGAACTCACACGTACAAATACAAGATAAAACATGGTGTCAGAGGTGGGATGAAGGAAATTAGAAGGAAACACTTCAAAAGGTAAAATCTAAAGTTAGCAACTGATCAGTGAAGAGAAGCTAACACAGTGAAAAACGGAAGCATTACATCCACCAGTGAAACTTCAGCTGACAGGTAATGTGGTTGAAAATTGGAACAGATTTAAACAGCATTTTGGATTGTATTTAGTGGCAGTCAGAGTTGATGAGAAAAGTGATAAACTGAAAGCAACAGTTTTCTTACATGTCGTAAGTGATGAAGCCCTGGAGGTGTATAATAACTTCACATTTGCTGCTGAAAGAGACAAAATGAAACTGGAAAAAATAATGGAACAGTTTGAGGCATACTGCATACCTAAATGTAACGTGATGTTTGAGAGGCACAGATTTTTCACATTTGTACAGAAAATGGAAGAAAGTATTGATTAGTATGTGACTGAATTGAGAAACAGAAGCAAAACATGTGAATTTGGTAGACTGACCAACTCGCTGATAAAAGACAGACTGGTGTGTGGTATTCCAGATAATAGTCTGAGGGAAAGACTGCTAAGAGAGCAAAATCTAGACCTGGAAAAAGCCATACCACTCTGTAGGGTGACAGAAACTGTAAAAACACAGGCAAAAGAGCTGTTCAGTGAAACTAGCTGTGATATGGACGCAGTGAGCAAGAACAGACATAAACCGTTTAACAAAAGCATGCCAAAGTGGAAAGAGAGGCGTGGACAGAGAACAAAAATGAAAGGGACAATTGAAAGCCATGTCATCAATGCGGTACACAACACCTACCAAAAAAGTGTCCAGCATATGGTAAAACATGCAACAAAAGCAGCCACAATGCCCCTTACTATAGGAACCAAGTGCAACAAAGCATGGTTCATGCAGTAGATGAAAGGGAGATAGAGGAATTCTATGTAGACATTGTGACTGAAAACAAGAAAGAAAACAGAGACTGGATGCTGAGATTAAAAGTGAATGACAAATACATTTCAGTTAAATTGGATACTGGACCACAAATTAATGTAATATCAGAGACTGATTTTAAGAAGATTAGACCCAGAGTAAAGTTGTATGCAACAAAAGTGAAGGTGACAGGATATTCAGGATATACCAGTGCAAGGAGAATGCATGGTCAAAGTGAAACACAAGGACAAAGAGCACATGCTCACATTCATCATGGTACCAAATGAACCATGATGTACAGGCCATACTAGGTTTAACAGTCTGTGAGCAACTGAAGCTGGTAAAAAGAGTCCTCATTGTGGAAAGCAAAGGAGAGACAGTCTATGATGAACTCATGAAAGAATACAAGGACCTATTTCAGGGTCTAGGCTGCCTTCCAGGAGAACACATGATCAGAGTGGATAAACGTGTGCCACCGATAATACATCCATGCAGAAAAGTTCCATTCGTGCTTCAAAAGCAACAAAAAGCAGAGTTGGACAGGATAGAAAGCCTGAACGTGATTCAGAAGATAGATGAACCAATGGAGTGGGCGAGTTCACTCCTTGTTGTGGACAAAAAGAATGGAAAGCTTAGAATTTGCATGGATCCAAGAGATCTAAACAGAGCAATAAAGAGAGAACACTTTAAGTTTCCAATGTGTGAAGAAATCATGTCACAGTTTGCAAATATAAGGTTTTTCAGCAAGTTCGATGCATCATCAGGATTTTGCCAGTTGAAATTGGACAAGTTCAAGACTGTGCATGTTCAATAGTCCATTTGGAAGATACAGATTCCTAAGGTTACCATTTGGAAATGCCTCAGCTTCTGAAGTGTATCACAAAACTATCCATATGGTCTATGAGCATGTGGACAGAGTTGATACCTCAATGGATGACATCATAGTCGGGGGAACCATGAGAATGGAGCATGATGAGAGACTAAGGAAAATGCTGGAAGCAACAAGGAAAACAAACCTGAAGCTGAATAGAGAGAAATGCCAGCTCGGGGTGAACTAACATTTGTAGGAGATATTATTGGCAGTGAGGGCATCAGACCAGATCCCAGAAAGGTGTCTGCCATTAGGAATATGCCAAGACCACAATACAAAAAGGACGTAAAGAGTTTTAATGGAATGGTCAACTATATGGGTAAATTCATATCCAAGCTCTCAGAAAAGATGGCTCCATTGAGAAGACTAACAGAAAAGAACATTGAATGGGAGTGGGATCATGAACATGAAAAGTCATGGAGGGAACTATAGAAACTGCTCACAGAGGAACCAGTTCTGAGGTTTTATGACCCAGCGAGACCCACCAAGATATCATCAGATGCATCACATAGTGGGCTCGGTACAGTTCTTTTGCAAAAATATGATGACTGGCAACCCATTGTGTATGCATCACGTCCAATGACAGACGTGGAGACGCAATACGTTCAAATTGAAAAGGAGCTGCTCAGCATCACACACCTGTGAAAAATTTCATCAGTTTGTGTCAGGACAAGCAATCAGTGTCGAGACTGACCAGAAGCCCTTGATTGCATTGTTCCAAAAGTCATTAAATGAATGTCTACTTAGAATACAAAGAATGATGATTCATCTGCAACGCTATACACTGAATGTAGCATACACTCCAGGTAAGCTAATGTACACAGCAGACACATTGTCTAGAGCTGTTGTCACAGAGACCCCCCCAAACACCAAAATGGATGAAGATAAGAACACCTTCGTTGACATAATCACAAGTGCACTGTCCGATTCAGATTAAAAAATGAAGCTCATAAAGTCAGAGACAAACAAAGATGAAACACTGAGACAACTGAGAAAAAATATCTTGGATGGATGGCCCAACATGAAGCAGGACTGCTCACCTGACATTTCAGAGTCCTGGAACTGCAGGATGGAACTATCAGTGGTTGAAGACACCATCTACAAAGAAAGCAAAATCCTTATCCCAAAGAGTCTGAGAAAAGACGATCCATGCAAGACATCTCGGAATCAAAAAGTGTAAGAAAAGAGCATGAGAGGTGATGTTCTGGCCAAGAATCAACAATGGTATTACAAATGAAGTGTCAAACTGTACAATATACCAGAAATATCAAGCAAGCAATCCTGCAGAACCACTAAAGCCACACCCAGTAACTTACAGACCTTGGTATCTCAATAATTATTGCTATTTTTGTTTTCACGTTAGCCATGATATACACTTTTTCTTTTTCACACATTTACAGTGACTTTTTCTCCCCCCCTCCCTCCTCCCAAGCCACACCCCCACCTACAATCTAGGTTGCATTAAGCCAGTCAGACAATGTTGTCATTCAACAAAAATACACCAGAAATTCTACTGAGTCCATTCTTTTCTTTTCTTCTCCTTCCATCAACTTAGGTAATGTTTGTTCCCGGTAGGTTTTCGCTATTGTATTTAATGTAAGGCTCCCATACTTGTTCGAATATTTCAATATTATTTCTTAAACTATATGTTATTTTTTCTAATGGAATACATTTATTCATTTCTATATACCATTGTTGTATTTTCAAATTATCTTCCAATTTCCAGGTTGACATAATACATTTTTTTGCTACGGCTAGGGCTATATTAACAAATCTTTTTTGTGCATCTTCCAAGTCAATTCCAAATTCTTTATTTTTTATGTTACTTAGGAGAAAGATCTCTGGATTCTTTGGTATATTGTTTTCTGTTATTTTATTTAATATCTGATTGAGATCATCCCAAAATTTTTCTACTCTCTCACATGTCCAGATTGCATGAATTGTTGTTCCCCTTTCTTTTTTACATCGAAAACATCTATCAGATACTGTTGGGTCCAATTTATTTAACTTTTGCGGTGTAATGTATAGTCTGTGTAACCAATTATATTGTATCATACGCAGCCTCGTATTTATTGTATTTCTCATCGTTCCAGAACATAATTTCTCCCATGTTTCCTTTTTTATCTTTATATTTAAATCTTGTTCCCATTTTTGTTTAGTTTTACCATTTGTTTCCTCATTCTCCTTTTCTTGCAGTTTAATATACATATTTGTTATAAATCTTTTGATTAACATTGTATCTGTAATCACATATTCAAGGTTACTTCCCTCTGGTAAACTCAAATTGCTTCCTAATTTATCTTTCAAGTAGGATCTCAGTTGGTAATATGCCAGCGCTGTATCTCCAGTTATATTGTACTTATCTCTCATTTGTTCAAAGGATAAGAATCTACTTCCTGAAAAACAATTTTCTATTCTTTTAATCCCTTTTTTTCCCATTTTCTAAAGGAAAGGTTGTCTATTGTAAAAGGGAGTAGCTTATTTTGCGTCAATATTAGTTTTGGTAATTGATAATTTGTTTTATTTCTTTCTACATGAATCTTCTTCCATATATTGAGGAGATGGTGTAATACTGGAGAAGTTCTATGTTGTACCGATTTTTCGTCCCATTTATATAATATGTGTTCAGGTATCTTTTCCCCTATTTTATCTAATTCTAATCTCGTCCAGTCTGGTTTTTCCCTTGTTTGATAAAAATCTGATAGGTACCTTAATTGTGCGGCTCTATAATAATTTTTGAAGTTTGGCAATTGTAAGCCTCCTTGTTTATACCATTCTGTTAATTTATCTAGTGCTATCCTCGGTTTCCCCCCTCTCCATAAAAATTTCCTTATTATTTTCTTTAACTCTTTGAAGAATTTTTCTGTCAGTTGTATTGGCAATGCCTGAAATAAGTATAATATCCTTGGAAAAATGTTCATTTTAATACAGTTTATCCTTCCTATCAGTGTTAGTGGTAGATCTTTCCAATGCTCTAAATCGTCCTGTAATTTTTTCATTAGTGGATTGTAATTGAGTTTATATAATTGGCCTAGATTTTTGTTTATTTGTACACCTAGGTATCTTATTGCCTGCATTTGCCATCTGAATGGGGATTCCTTCTTAAATTTTGAGAAATCCGCGTTATTCATAGGCATTGCTTCACTTTTATTTACGTTTATCTTGTATCCCGACACTTCTCCATATTCCTTCAATTTCTTATATAGTTCTTTTATTGATAGTTCTGGTTCTGTTAAGTACACTATCACATCATCCGCAAATAGACTGATTTTATATTCCCTGTCTTTTATTTTTATTCCTTTTATATTATCTATTCTTATCGATTCTGCTAGTGGTTCTATAGCTAGCGCAAACAATAATGGTGATAGTGGGCATCCCTGCCGCGTTGACCTGCTTAAGTTAAATTGCTTTGATACATGTCCATTTACTGTCACTTTCGCTAACGGTCCCTTATATAATGTTTTAATCCAATTAATATACTTCTCCGGTAAACTGAATTTTTGCAATACTTTGAACAAATAATTCCATTCTACTCTGTCGAAGGCCTTCTCTGCGTCTAAAGCAACTGCTACTGCAGGTGCTTTATTTCCTTCTACTGCATGAATTAAGTTAATAAATTTACAAATATTGTCTGTTGTGCGTCTTTTTTTGATAAATCCAGTTTGGTCTAAATTTACCATTTTCGGTACCTGTTCTGCTAATCTGTTTGCTAATAGTTTAGCTATTATCTTATAATCTGTGTTTAGCAAAGATATTGGTCTATATGACGCTGGTGAGAGTGGATCTTTCCCTTGTTTTAGTATCACTGTAATTATTGCTGTTTTACATGAATCTGGTAAGTTTTGTGTCTCATCAATCTGGTTGATTACATCCAGGAGGGGCGGTATTAATAGGTCTTTAAATGTTTTGTAGAATTCTATTGGGAGTCCATCCTCTCCTGGTGTCTTATTATTTGGTAATTTTTTTATTATCTCTTGTATTTCTACTGTTCCAAATGGTTCTGTTAATTTATTTTGTTCCTCTATTTGTAGTTTTGGTAGTTCAATTTTAGTCAAAAATTCATCTATTTTCCCTTCTTTCCCTTCGTTTTCAGTTCGGTATAATTGTTCATAGAATTCTCTGAAGTTTTCCTTAATTTCTTTTGGATTATATGTAATTTGTTTGTCTTTTTTCCTTGTTGCCAATACCATTTTCTTAGTTTGCTCTGTCTTAAGCTGCCATGCTAAGATTTTGTGTGTTTTTTCACCTAGTTCATAGTATTTCTGTTTTGTCTTCATTATATTCTTCTCCACCTTATATGTTTGTAATGTTTCACATTTTATTTTTTTATCCGCCAATTCTCTTCTTTTGGTTGTATCTTCCTTTATTGCTAATTTTTTTTCTATGTTTACTATTTCCCTTTCCAACTGCTCTGTTTCCTGATTATAGTCCTTCTTCATCTTGGTTACATAACTTATTATTTTCCCTCTAATGAATGCTTTCATTGCGTCCCATAGTATAAACTTATCTTCCACTGATTCCGTATTTACTTCAAAATACATTTTTAATTGTTTTTCAATAAATTCTCTAAAATCCTGTCTTTTAAGTAGCATGGGGTTTAATCTCCATCTATACATGCAGCCATCTTCAGCGCAAACTCCGGGAGAACCAAAATGAGTGGTGGACTAGCCTCGCCAAACGAACCCAGCTCAGCGCGGACATTGGCGACTTCAGGGGTTTCTACGAGGCTCTAAAGGCTGTGTACGGCCCCTCACCCCAAGTCCAAAGCCCGCTGCGCAGCTCAGACGGCAAAGTCCTCCTCAGCGACAAGATCTCCATCCTCAATCGATGGTCAGAACACTTCCAATCTCTTTTCAGTGCCAACCGCTCAGTCCAAGATTCCGCCCTGCTCCAGCTCCCTCAACAGCCCCTAAGGCTAGAGCTGGATGAGGTTCTCACCCTGGATGAGACATATAAGGCAATCGAACAACTGAAAAGTGGCAAAGCAGCAGGTATGGATGGAATCCCCCCAGAGGTCTGGAAGGCTGGCGGCAAAACTCTGCATGCCAAACTGCATGAGTTTTTCAAGCTTTGTTGGGACCAAGGAAAATTGCCTCAGGATCTTCGTGATGCCACCATCATCACCCTGTACAAAAACAAAGGCGAGAAATCAGACTGCTCAAACTACAGGGGAATCACGTTGCTCTCCATTGCAGGCAAAATCTTCGCTAGGATTCTACTAAATAGAATAATACCTAGTGTCGCCGAGAATATTCTCCCAGAATCACAGTGCGGCTTTCGCGCAAACAGAGGAACTACTGACATGGTCTTTGCCCTCAGACAGCTCCAAGAAAAGTGCAGAGAACAAAACAAAGGACTCTACATCACCTTTGTTGACCTCACCAAAGCCTTCGACACCGTGAGCAGGAAAGGGCTTTGGCAAATACTAGAGCGCATCGGATGTCCCCCAAAGTTCTTCAACATGATTATCCAACTGCACGAAAACCAACAAGGTCGGGTCAGATACAGCAATGAGCTCTCTGAACCCTTCTCCATTAACAATGGCGTGAAGCAAGGCTGTGTTCTCGCACCAACCCTCTTTTCAATCTTCTTCAGCATGATGCTGAACCAAGCCATGAAAGACCCCAACAACGAAGACGCTGTTTACATCCGGTACCGCACGGATGGCAGTCTCTTCAATCTGAGGCGCCTGCAAGCTCACACCAAGACACAAGAGAAACTTGTCCGTGAACTACTCTTTGCAGATGATGCCGCTTTAGTTGCCCATTCAGAGCCAGCTCTTCAGCGCTTGACGTCCTGCTTTGCGGAAACTGCCAAAATGTTTGGCCTGGAAGTCAGCCTGAAGAAAACTGAGGTCCTCCATCAGCCAGCTCCCCACCATGACTACCAGCCCCCCCCCCACATCTCCATCGGGCACACAAAACTCAAAACGGTCAACCAGTTTACCTATCTCGGCTGCACCATTTCATCAGATGCAAGGATCGACAATGAGATAGACAACAGACTCGCCAAGGCAAATAGCGCCTTTGGAAGACTACACAAAAGAGTCTGGAAAAACAACCAACTGAAAAACCTCACAAAGATAAGCGTATACAGAGCCGTTGTCATACCCACACTCCTGTTCGGCTCCGAATCATGGGTCCTCTACCGGCACCACCTACGGCTCCTAGAACGCTTACACCAGCGTTGTCTCCGCTCCATCCTCAACATCCATTGGAGCGCTTTCATCCCTAACGTCGAAGTACTCGAGATGGCAGAGGTCGACAGCATCGAGTCCACGCTGCTGAAGATCCAGCTGCGCTGGATGGGTCACGTCTCCAGAATGGAGGACCATCGCCTTCCCAAGATCGTGTTATATGGCGAGCTCTCCACTGGCCACCGTGACAGAGGTGCACCAAAGAAAAGGTACAAGGACTGCCTAAAGAAATCTCTTGGTGCCTGCCACATTGACCACCGCCAGTGGGCTGATAACGCCTCAAACCGTGCATCTTGGCGCCTCTCAGTTTGGCGGGCAGCAACCTCCTTTGAAGAAGACCGCAGAGCCCACCTCACTGACAAAAGGCAAAGGAGGAAAAACCCAACACCCAACCCCAACCAACCAATTTTCCCCTGCAACCGCTGCAACCGTGTCTGCCTGTCCCGCATCGGACTTGTCAGCCACAAACGAGCCTGCAGCTGACGTGGACTTTTTACCCCCTCCATAAATCTTCGTCCACGAAGCCAAGCCAAAGATACATTCTTGGAGGGATGTCCTCTAGCTTTACTGTCAGTATTAAGGGTGAATGGTCCGATAGCATTCTCGCTTTATATTCTGTTTTTCTTACTCTATCCTGCATACTAGCTGATAACAAAAATAGGTCTATTCTTGAGTATGTTTTATGTCTAGTTGAGTAGTATGAGTAATCCTTTTCTTTTGGGTTTTGTTTCCTCCATATGTCCATAAGTTTCATTTCTTGCATTGATTTAATTATAAATTTGGTTACTTTGTTCTTCCTGTTAATTTTTTTCCCAGTTTTATCCATATTTGGATCCAAATTCAGATTGAAATCCCCTCCTATTAGTATGTTCCCTTGCGTATTAGCTACCTTCAAAAAGATATCTTGCATAAACTTTTGATCTTCTTCGTTAGGTGAATATATATTAAGTAGATTCCAAAGCTCCGAATATATCTAACATTTTATCATAACATATCTCCCTGCTGGATCTATTATTTCCTCTTCTATTTTAAATGGCACATTTTTGCTAATTAATATAGCCACTCCTCTTGCTTTTGAATTATACGATGCTGCTGTTACACGTCCTACCCAATCTCTCTTTAATTTCTTGTGCTCCAATTCAGTTAAGTGTGTTTCTTGGACAAATGCTATATCTATTTTTTTCCTTTTTCAGTAAATTTAGTAGTTTCTTCCTTTTAATTTGGTTATGTATTCCATTAATATTTAAAGTCATATAGTTCAGCGTAGCCATTTTATATTTTGTTTATCTTCTCTTTCCGTTTTTCCATCATTACCTTTCCTCCTTTTCCATTTCTGTTTTCTTATTTTCAACTCTTTACAAGACAACATTCCTACAACATCCAACATTTTCCTTATTCTCCTATTTCTATCTTCTTTATCCCCAATCTCCCCTTCCCCTCCTGAGTTGTCCTTTATCCCTTGTCGGACAACCACATCTCCCCTCTCCATTTGGATTTGCGAATCCACTCGCAAGCGTCAACTGATTTTGCAGTGACCGCTCTTTTCCCCCACCCAGCCCCCCCCAGAAAAGATTTCACTTTTCATGTCACAAAGGTCACTGTTTTAATTCCCTCCTTATTCTCTCTATTCCATTACCTTCCCTTATTAATTCTTGTCTATACTATCTATATTTTCCTCTAATTACAGATACTTTCACGTATGCACATTGTCTCTATTCACTCTTATACCTCTTTACCCGCATACATATCAATCGTGGTCATTTTTACCCTCATTACCCGTCTTCATCCCTCAGTCTATTTTTGTCTTTACCCACATACATATCAATCGTGATCATTTTTACTCTCATTACCCGTCTTCATCCCTCAGTCTATTTTTGTAGTTGTTCTGCAAATTTTCGTGCTTCTTCTGGATCCGAGAATAGTCTGTTTTGTTGTCCTGGAATAAATATTTTCAATACCGCAGGATGCTTCAGTATAAATTTATACCCTTTCTTCCATAAAATCGCCTTTGCTGTATTGAACTCTTTTCTCTTCTTTAGGAGTTCAAAACTTATATCTGGATAAATGAAGATTTTTTGCCCTTTATACTCCAGTGGTTTGTTGCCCTCTCTTACTTTTTCCATTGTCTTCTCCAGTACCTTTTCTCTTGTAGTATATCTTAGGAATTTTACTACAATAGATCTTGGTTTTTGTTGTGGTTGTGGTTTAGAGGCCAATGCTCTATGTGCCCTTTCTATTTCCATTTCTTGCTGTAGTTCTGGACATCCTAGGGTCTTAGGGATCCACTCTTTTATAAACTCCCTCATATTCTTGCCTTCTTCATCTTCCTTAAGGCCCACTATCTTTATGTTATTTCTTCTGTTATAATTTTCCATTATATCTATTTTTTGAGCTAGTAGTTCTCGTGTCTCTTTAGTTTTTTTATTAGATTCCTCCAATTTCTTTTTTAAGTCTTCTACCTCCATTTCTGCTGCTACTGCCTGTTCTTCCATCTTGTCCATTTTTTTCCCCATTTCTGTTAAGGTCATATCTATTTTATTCACTTTCTCTTCTGTGTTGTTTATTCTTCTTCTTAAATCATTGAATTCCTGTGTTTGCCATTCTTTAAATGACTCCATGTATCCTCTAACAAGAGAAAGTATATCCTTTACCTTGCCTTTCCCTTCATCTATTTCACTGTATTCTTCCTCTTCTTCTTCCTCTGGGTTGGCCATCTGTTGTTTCTTTGTTGCCCTTTCCTTCTCTTCTTTCTTGTTTCTATTGTCTTCTGTGGTCTCTTCTTGCTGCAGGTGTTCTGCAGCTGTCGTTGCCGGCTGTGGAGATCGACTCCCCAGCTGGTCCCCCCTCCCGTCGGTGTGTTTTTTTTCATGCGCATCGCGCATGTGCGAGGAGTCGCGCATGCGCGATTGCGCACTTTTACTCGGCTCTGCGAGCCATTGTTGTAGTTCTTTTTCTACCGACCTGAGGTAGCGGGCTCCTCTCTCCACAGCGGGCCTCTTCGGACAGGTAGGGCCTTCACCTTTTTCCTCCGTTGTCTTCTCTTCCTCTCTTCTTACCGTTGATTTTGATTTTTCTTCTTTTGTCTCCATCTTCTTTCCACCTTTATACTCACTTTTCTTTAACTTTTATTTCTGTGCCTTTGTATTTTCTCTTGTTTTTCCCGACTTTTCTGGAGAGGGCTGGAGTTCTCCGTCCGGCCACTACTCCATCACGTGACTCCTCAAGAGTATAGGTTCTTGATGCTTGATCTAAAATTTCCATAAAAATAGGAATCAAGTTATCTTTAAATTCTTCATAAAATTCAGATGGAGAGCTAGAGATGTATTACTTTGTAATTAATTTATTGCTTCCTTTGCATCTAATTGTGTAATTTGGGCACATTCTTATTTTTTATTCCATGTCTAATGTGGGTAAATTTATTCTTGATAAATATCTATTTTATTATCATCTTTTAAAGATTCCAAGGTATATAGTTCAAAATAAAAGTTTATTTATTCATTTGAATCATTTTAACTACATTAATTGTTCTTGAGGCCTGCTCAGATTTCAATTGTCATGTGCTCGTTCACCTAATTCATGATATATCTCTTTAGTTCTTGTAATCATATTTTCAGTTCTGTATGTTTGTAATGTATTATATTGAAGTTTTTTTTTATTAATCAATTGCCTACACTTATTTTCCAAGCTTCACTTCTGAAGATCTTTATCCAATAATTTTATTTACTACTCCAACTGATCTTCTTCTTTCATATTAGTAGTGAAGCTTATAATTTTCCCTTTCAGATAAGATTTTATGGCATCCCATATTACAAATATATCATTCACCGAGTTCAGATTTGTATCACAAAATCTCTGAATGCGTCTTCCAATAAAATCACAAAAATCTTTCCTTTTTAATAATGTTGAGTTCAACCTTCATCTACACACCAACTTTTACTCATCTGGCATTATAATAGTCATTAACAAAGGTGAATGATCTGATAATATCCTCATTTTATATACAGCATACAATATCCCCCCTTGTATTTGTGCAGACATTAAAAATAAGTAAATTCTAGAATAAGAATCATGTCTATTTGAATAAAAAGAGTACTCTATTTCTCTAAGATGGACTTTTCTCCAAGCATCTATCAAATTCAAATCTTTCATTAAAACCAGGGTTGCTTTTGCTGCTTTAGTTCTTACTGCTCCTCTTGTAGTTCAATCTAAACAAAAATTAAAATCTCCTCCTATCAAAATATTTTTGCAGGCTTCTGCTAGATTCAAAAAGGTATCTTGAATAAATCCCTCATCATCTATATTTGGTGCATACAGATTAAGAAGTGTCCATAATTCTGAAAATATTAGAGAAATGGGGAAGATATTGAACAGTTTATTTTCTTTGGTATTCACCAAGAGAAGGATATTGGGATATGTGAGATAAAAAAAAGCAAATTGGGTAAATATGGAGAATATAGTGATTACGAAAGATGTAGTGTTAGGGCTTTTGAAGAATATAAAGGTGGATAAGTCTCCGGGACCAGACGGGATCTTCCCCAGGACATTGAGAGAAGTAAAGGAGGAAATAGCAGAGGCTCTGATGGTAATTTTCCAAATGTCATTAGAGATGGGGATAGTGCCGGAGGATTGGCGTATTGCGCATGTGGTTCCGTTATTTTAAAAAGATTCAAGGAGGAAGCCTGGAAATTATCGGCCTGTAAGTTTGACGTCTGTGGTAGATAAATTAATGGAGAAAGTTCTTAGAGATAGTACTTATAAATATCTGGATAGACAGGGTCTGATCAGGAGCACTCAACACGGATTTGTGGGCGGAAGATCCTGTTTGACCAATCTGATTGAATTTTTTGAAGAGGTGACTAGGAATGTGGATGAGGGTAGCGTGGTGGATGTTGTCTATATGGACTTCAGTAAGGCCTTCGATAAGGTACCACATGGAAGGTTAGTTAGGAAGGTGCAGTCTTTAGGTATAAATTTTGAGATAGTCAAATGGATTGAACATTGGCTGAAAGGGAGAGGCCAGAGAGTGGTAGTGGAAAATTGTCTGTCAGGTTGGAGGTCGGTGACCAGTGGTGTGCCTCAGGGATCTGTATTGGGCCCATTGTTGTTCGTTATATACATTAATGATCTAGATGATGGGGTGGTGAATTGGATTAGTAAATATGCAGACGATACTAAGATAGGCGGAATAGTGGATAATGAAGAAGGTTTTCAAGGATTGCAGAGGGATTTGGGCTGCTTAGAAAAGTGGGCTGAAAAATGGCAGATGGAATTTAATGCTGATAAGTGTGAGGTGCTTCATTTTGGTAAGAAGAATCAGAACAGGACATACGTAGTAAATGGGAGAGCATTGATGAATACAGAAGAGCAGAAGGATTTAGGAGTAACGGTACATCGTTCCCTGAAGGTAGAAACTCATGTGAATAGGGTGGTGAAGAAGGCTTTTAGTATGCTGGCCTTTATCAATCATTGCATGGAATATAGGAGTCGGGAAGTGATGTTGAGATTGTATAAGGCGTTGGTGCGGCCTAATTTAGAGTTCTGTGTGCAGTTCTGGTCGCCTAATTATAGGAAGGATATAAACAGAGTGGAGAGAGTGCAGAGAAGATTTACCAGAATGTTACCTGGGTTTAAGCATCTAGAGTACAGGGAGAGATTGGGCAGATTAGGTCTTTATTCTTTGGAGCGTAGAAGGTTGAGAGGGGATTTGATAGAGGTATTTAAGATTATGAAAGGGATAGACAGAGTGGATGTGGATAGACTATTTCCGTTAAGAGTAGGAGAGATTGAAACAAGAGGACATAAGTTAAGAGTTAAGGGGCAGAGGTTTAGAGGTAACATGAGGGGAACTTCTTTACTCAGAGAGTGGTAGCGGTGTGGAACGAGCTTCCGGGAGAAATAGTGGCGGAAGTGTCAATTTTATTATTTAAGAAAAAGCTGGACAGGTATATAGATGAGAAGAAGGTGGAGGGTTATGGTCATTGTGCAGGTAGGTGGGACTAGAGAGGAGTGTTTGGTTCGGCACGGACTAGAAGGGCCTAATGGCCTGTTTCCATGCTGTAATTGTTATGTTATATGTTATGAAATAACAAAAAAAAAATCTAACATCACATATCTCCTAGCAGGATCTGTCACAGTATTTTGTATTTCAATTTGAATATTCTTTTTAACTAAAACAGCCACACCTCTTCCTCTTGTCTTAGAGTTTAAAAAAAGGAAGCTACTACACATCCAACCCAATTTCTCTTTAATATCAAAGTTCTTTTTCAGTTAAGTGAGTTTCTTGCAAAAAGGCTATATCTATATCACCCATCTTCTTCAGGTATGTTAATAATCTTTTCCTCTTACCCATCTTGTTCTTCAGTACATTTTCAAGTTCCATATTATCTTCAAACAAACATCTTTTAACAATTCAAGGAGGATAAAATCACTGTTACATAATACCGAGTTTATCTTGGAAAATTGTCAATGACATAAAATCTCTCAAACTGCATGCCGATAACTTAGAACATTACAGCACAGTGCATGCCTTTAGTCCTCAATGTTGTGCTTACCTATATATTCCGACCAAAAGGACTAAACCCTTCCTACCTCATTACCCTCTATTTTTCTTTCATCCATGAGCCTGTCCAAGTGTGTCTTAAATGCCCCTAATGTTTCAGCCTCCACCACGATCCCTGGAAAGGTATTCCAGGCACACACAACTCTCTCGGTAAAAAAAAAATTACCCTTGATGTCTCCCCTAAAATTTCCTGCTTCACTTTGTAACTCTGTCCTCTGGAGTTTGCTATTCCTGCCCATGGAAAAAGGCGGCTGTCCACCTTATCCATACCTCTCAAAATCTAGTCGACATCTATTAATTTCAGCATATTACTGGCCCTAACCCTTTCTGACACATTTTCCTATTTGCATTCATTGCTGTGAAGTTGGTGAGCTCCAGCTGTAGGGCTTCTCTATAAATAAACTACAGATGCACTGAGGTATAAAGACAATGTTCATGTCCTAGTTTCACTCAAGCTCAAATACTCTTACAAGTCTCTAGTGATTAGTTGCTTATAGATTGAAAGTGACAGAGCATTAATAAACCATCGAAGCAGACAACGTTTCTCTTGTTGAACAGAAGGCAATCATCTGGTTAAAATCATCTTAATTCAGTTTTTTATAAAATGCAGCTTAGAAAGGAAGAGGCCATTTGTCCATCATTCAGGTAATCAAAACAATTCCTGTGTTAAATATTCCTGTCCCATCCTGAATTCAACTTTCCTGCCTATTCCCCATATCCCTTGTGTCCTCAATGTGATCAGTGACTGATCATCCAAACCCAAAATATTTAACAAATTCTCAGGGTTTGATTCCCATTCAAATCAATCCCAATTGAATTATACATAATCCTGAGACAACACCTTCTTGTTTTAGACTCTACGATTTTGTGAATGCAAGTTTTTGATTCATAAGGAAGTCAGAGTATAGTCTCAGTATTAAGCATCAACTGACTTAAATGGGAAAGAGAAACAGAATTTACATCAGAGTTCCTTTGTTGTACTTCTGACAAGCTCTGTTTCTCCTTCCACAGAAGCTGCTTGACCTCCTGAACGTTTCTAGTATTTTGGGGGTATTTTTTTTGTCTCTGATCTCCAGCATTTCTATCACCTTTCACCCCACCAGACTCTGCATTCAGCACATCATCCTCACTCATTTCTGCCAGCTGCAACTCAACCCCAATCACCAGACTCATCTACCCCTCTCCAACCCTTTCCACCTACCGCAGGGATCAATCCCTCTGTGATTCCTTTGCCTGCTCAACTCTCTCTGCCCCCCCCCCCCACCCCAGTACTTTCACTTGCAACTTCGGGAAGTGCAACACTTGCTGTTACGGCTCTGTCCTCACCCACAATCAGGGTCCCGAAGATCCCTCCCATGTGAGGCAAAAGTTAGCATGCACCTGTCTAACTTCATCTGCTGTTTGCAATGCTCCCAATGTAGCCACCCTCAACATCAGTGCGAGCAAATGCAGACTTGGGGACCATTTAACAGAGCACATATGGTCTGTCTGCAATGGCTATCCTGAGTTCCCATTGCCTGTCATTTCAACTCCCATACCATCCTGTCTGACAACTGCCAGACCAAGGCTTAAAGTAAGTGAGCTAGAGCAGTCTACGTCCAATGGTATGAATGTAGAATTATCCAATTTCAGGTAATATGTCCCCTTCCTCTTTGGTATTACTTCTGCTCTTCCCCCTTTCCTTCCCTTTCTCAAACCCAACCCATCTATTCAAATCTCCCCTCCTCTGGCTCCATGCCTCTCCAACTTACTCGATTAAACCACCTGCACTTCAGTTCCATCTGGTCTTTTCACTATTATTACCTGATAAGGGGAGAAAGTGAAAATACTGGTTCTTTTTCTCCCACTTGCTAAATTCCTCCAGCAGGTTATGTTTAGCTTCAGATTCCAGCATCTACAACCAAAACTAATTCTGTGACTTTCTCCCTCTCTGTACTTTCTGTTAGTGGCTAGAAACCAAATTATTTCTCTGATTCTTTATCAGAGGAAGTCAAGCAACACCTCCTTTTGTGTTCAATTCAAATATTTACTTGAGAGAAACAAATGATCTTAAATCTTAATTGGCATTTGGTCTTGAGCCAAAGTGAAGACACAGCACAATGTAATCCAAATCCCGACCTCAAAATGTTTTGGAAAATCTTGTTGAAATTTGTTGGCTGAAAGGGGATCATAGAGAATATGTTTCATAAAACAGAAGCTTCTATTCTGAACTTCCTGCAATAATAATATCACCAAAAGTCAGTCAGGGGTAAACACACTGATATGCAGGGAGGGAGTTTGGTATATATATCATGTACAAACAGCAGAGACTTAGTTTATTCTGGACATTATATTCTGCAGAGACATTGTGGTCTGAAGGGCCTGTTCCTGTGTTATGTTGTATATTGTAAAGTGGACTCCAATTCAAATTTCACAAAGTTAATTGTTTTTATTTGTGTGTTGTTCTTGTTGCCTGTCTCCAGGCTGAAGAGGGCCAGTACAAATTGCCCTTACATGCATGGCCCAGGTGATGTGGCTGAGTTTAAAATGTGGGCTCCAACAATAGATTGCTCCAATGAAGATCACCAATCATCTTTCTGCATATCTCTGGAAAAGTCTTCGACTGTGTCAACAGTCATTTGATTTGAAAGTGAGATATACTATCTCAAATGAAAAAAAACATCTGCAGACGCTGGTCTTGGGATGCATATACCAAAAAAAATTCTAAAATCAAAGCAGTTATACAGAACATCACTGAAAGCGACAAGGAATTTCACCGAACAACTTTAGGCAAATATATACTTTCTAATATCCAGTTTATATGAAACACTTTCCATGAGATGTCCTCACAAAAAGGTCCATCATCACACTACCTCATTGGCAGCAGTTTTCAGATAGCTATTCCTGCATTACTAGGAACATGTCAGCTTCATTTCCTGGATTACAAGGTGAATAAAAAGCTGCTGCATTGTATTTGACTGAAAGCAGTTGATTACTCTTCCCCATTTCAATTCCCTGCCCCATCACTATGATTGTCTGTCCATGGTCTCATGTTCCGCCACACTGAGACCACCCGCAAATTAGAGGAACGATGGTTCATATTCCGTCTGGGCACCCTACAACCAGATGGTCATTACATTTTACTTCTCTGGTTTCTGTTAGCCCCTTTCCCTGTCCCCCCAACCCATCACTAGCCCCTTTTCCACGGGAACCTTGTCTCAGGAATTGAAGGCCAATTTACTGGTCAAAAAGGAAAACTGTCAGCACACTGCCATCAACTGACGTAAAATTGTGCTGGGGATTGATGGCCTTGATCCCTACTCATGTCCCTGGTATCAGCTGACTTAAACCAGTGGAAAAAGGACGAGTTACATCCCTGGACTATTGTTGAAGGTAGACTCTCCTAACCCCTGGAATGCCTTGTGGTCAGTGGGAAAGCAGTTTGTGTCCTGGTTAAAAGTGGCCCAGTGGAAACAGCAAAAATGGCTGCTTTAACCGGGACACTGCACAGCCGATTAACTGGGATACTAGCGGAAGAAGGGCTAATCTGTCCACTCACTCTACGTTCACAAAGCCATCCCCCTTCCCCAATCCATTTCAGCTTCCCTCTCTCATTCCCCTGTCCACATCCTGTTAAGTCTGTCCTTTCTTCCCTCCTACCCCAGTCTTTTTATATAGGTGCCTGTCTGCTTTTTGCTCGTACCTTGAAGAAGGCCTGAAACATTGGTTATTTGTCTTTACCTCCCATGCATGCTGAGTGACCTGCTGAGATCCTCCGGCATTCCTTTGTTTTTACCACAATCACAGTGCCTTCAAATCTTTGTGTTTCACTAAGTATTCATGGGCCTCCCCAAATGCCCCCGCACCCGCAGCACTAGGTCACTAGTCTCCACGCGTTTGTTTGTAACGTTGGAGGGAGGAAAAGTGTGACGGCAGTGCACGGAGGAGGTTCAAGGCAGGTGGACACCACCACCAACCCCTCCCCACTGAGCGAGTTTTTGAACTGCAGATTGTGCCCCCCCCACCGCATTTACCCTAATGTCTCCCGATTAGACTTGTTCTGACACCGACCCTGATTCTGTCTGCTTTATCTTCAGCAATTTACTTAGCAAAGACCAGCAGGCAGAACTTCACGTTTCGAGTATGTATGACTTTGTGGCAAATAAGCATGAATGACAACAGTGGCATTGTTAAGAACATAAGAAAGAGGAGCAGGAGTCGGCCATCAGGCCTATCGAGCCTGCTCCGCCATTCAATGGGATCATGGCTGATCTGGTCATTGACTCAACTCCACTGACCTACCTTTTCCCCATATCCCTTAATTCCATTTTTATGAATTCCAGAGAGTCACTATTCTCTGGGAAAAACAGTTTTTTATCATCCCTCTTTTAAATCTATTCCCCTAGTTCTGGTCTAACCTACCAGTGAAAACTATTTTCCTGCCTCTCTCTTATCTATCCCTTTCATAACTTTATATGTTTCTATAAGGTCTCCTCTCATTCTTCTGAACTCGAGTGAGTATAATCCCAGGCGATTTGGACTCTGGTGATCAGTTGATACTTTAAAATGTCAACATTAAAAAATATTGTCACTGAAACATAATCAAAAATATTAAATATCACAGAAATATTTTTTTTAAATAATCCTTTTAATTATTGGAAACAGTGGGTCAGCTTGTTGAATGGTGTAATGACAACAACCTTGTGCTCAGCGACAGCTAAACCTAGGAGATGATGGTGGACTTCAGGAGGAAGTCAGGGGAACATGACCCAGAATTCATCGAGGGCTCAGTCGGAGAGAGGGTCAATAACTTCAAATTCCCGGGTGTCAACATCTCCGAGGATCTGCCCTGGAGTCTCCATGTTGATGTAATCATAAAGAAGACTCACCAGCGGCTATACATTGTGGGGTGTCTGAGGATATTTGGTATGTCACCAAAAACTCTCAAAAACCTCTTCAGGTGTACCTTGGAGTGCATTCTGGCTGGTTGCATCACTGTCTGGTGTGTAGATGCCAACTCTCAGGACAAGAATAAACACCAGAGGGTTGTTTAATTCGGCCTGCCACATCACAGGCACCAGACTTCACTCCATCAAGGACATCTACATGAGATGGTATCTTAATAAATCAGCCTCTCTCCTCAAAGATCCCCACCACCCAGGCCACAGCTTCTTCACACTGCTACCATCAGGGAAAAAGGTACAGGAGCCTAAAGACAAGCACTCAGCGGCACAAGGACAGCTTCTTCCCCGCTGCCATCCGATTCCTGAATAATCAATGAACCAAAGACACTGCCTTACCTTTCATGCACTATTATTTTTCAATTTATAGTAATGTTGTAAGACGGTTATAATATGAATGTTCGCTCTGTGATGCTGCCGCAAAACTCCGAATTTCATGACTTGTTCATGACAATAAATCCTGATTCTCAGCATCTATGGAGAGGGAAACAATGAACATTTCAGGTCAATTATCTTTATCATATGAACAAACAGGATAGACACATTACTTTGTGACTGTGTCTTTGAAATTGAACTGTCTGCTTTCTTCACTGAACTCCTGTGGTTTAGGTTTCAACTTGATTTTTAAATCAACACAGAAGTTACAATGTTGATGAGGCCTCATGTGAAACTGCCTTTGTTCTAGAGCTGTCCATGGAGTAAAACTCAGCCATTAACCTTCCTAAATGCTGATAATCTCAGAACATTCCCCCGCCCGCCCGCCCCACCACAAAACCTTTTTTGTAACAATGGCTAAACAAATCGAATGACCAGCCAAAAAATGCTGCCTCATTTGCTGGTTGTTTCTATTTTAGCTTTACAACATCTTCAGTTTTCTTTTGATTTTTGCTCATCTTTCCATTTACAGTGTTCTCAGAAATCAAATGGATCTTGGATCTTGCCTACCAGTGAACCAGATGCAGAATCCAAGATCTAATTCTCCAGGGCAAATCCTTTGGAATGACTTGGCTCCACATGCAGTCCAACAGAGGAACAAGCCAAGAAGATACCACATTTTTTTTCAATCTCAGTAAACCCAGTATTTCTGCAGTCGATTAAGGTCGTTAGACGTAGGACCAGAAATAGACTATTCAGCCCGTCAAGTCATCCAGTTGCCCACTCAGCCCATTGCCTAGCCTTCTCTCCATAACCTTTCATACCATGATTAAAAGAAAACCTAACGAACTCTGCCTTAAATAATCTTACAACTTGACTTCCACAACCACCTGAGACAACAAATTGCACAGATTTACCACTCTCTGCCTCCACATCTCTGTTCTTAGCGGATGCCTTCCAAGTTTAAATGTTGCCTCTTGTCTTAGACTCTCCCATCATGGGAAACAACCTTTTCACATCTACCCTGTCCATCCCTTTCAACATTCAAAATGTTTCAATGAGATCCCTTGGTCATTCTTCTAATTTCCAACGAGTACAGGCCAAGAGCTGTCAAACGTTCCTCATATGATAACCCTGTCATTCCCAGAATCATCCCTGTGAACCTCTTCTGAACTCTCTAACATCAGCACATCCTTTCTTAAATGGGGAGCCTAAACCTGCTTACAATGCTCCAACTGAAGTTTCACCTGTGCCTGATAAAGCCTCAAAACCACATCCCTGGCCTTATATTCTATACTTGTGTAAATGAATGTCAGCGTTGCATTTGCCTTCTTCACCACTGACTCAACATGCAAGTTTACCTATAGACTATCCTGCACCAGGCCTCTCGGGTCGCTTTGCATTGGGTATTTTCAGTTTTTTACTCATTCAGAAAAATAAACTCCGATTTATATTTTTCTACCCAAGAACATGACTATACACTTTCCAACATTGTATTTTACTTGTCACTTCTCTGCCTATTCTCCTAATATGTCTGTCCTTCTGCACCCTCCCTGTTTCTTCGTCAGTACTTGCTCCTCCATCTACCTTTGCATCATCTGTAAACTTGGCAGCTAAGCAATTCATTCCATAATCTACATCATTAATGGACAATAATTTATATTCTATCATTTCCTCTCTGACACCTTCCTCCCTTCTTGAATAGTGGGGTAACATTTGTGATTTTCCAGTCCACTGAGACCATGCCAGAATCTATTGATTCTTGAAAGATCATTACTAATGCCTCCACAATCTCTACCACTACTTCGTTCAGAAAACCAGGGTGCCCTCCATCTGGTCTGGGAGACTTATCCACCCTTAGATCATTCTGCTTTCTGAGCATCTTATCTTTGAAATAGTAACTGCACTAACTTCCCTTCCCTGATGCCCTTTAACATCTGGCACCCTGCTTATGTCTTCCACAGTGGAGACTGATGCAAAATACTCATTCATTTCCTCTGACATCTCCCTGTCTCCCATTATCATTTCTCCAGCATCACTTGCTTCCATTTTAAAGATTAAAGCCCACCAGTTTCTCAATATAATTTTTTTACAGATGAAGGAACAAAAAAAAAATCATGCAATGTCATTAAATGATTCAATACAATTACTTGAGGTTTTAAGAAATTTGTCACAATGTTTAAAATAATTAAAGCGACCTCTTCTTTTAAATCTGGCATACCTTGCAAGCAAAGAGATGGCAGTGTGGTAATCATACTTATTATTCGGTTCATTACACATAGAACTGGGTGTCAGAAGGTCTAAGATTTAACAATGGTAGATTATTAAGCCCACTGTCCAAATTTCATGCAATTCCTCACATTCTCCCATAATAAAACATAACTTTTTTTTCTCTTTGCATGGAAACTCATTTTTGACCAGCTTCAGATGAAATCTTTGATGTAAAAGTAACAAAAGATTCTTTCGGATCCTTAATAATGACAAGAGTCGGTATAGCCAGGTCTGCCGCAAGAACACATTTAATTTCAACGACGGACGGTCATTTGAATAGGAGTCAGTAGGGCTGTCAAAAGTCAATATTGTGACCCTCATATATTAATTAACCATGATTTAGATCACTGCATGGTGCAAGGAACCAATGGCACATAAATCAAACTTTAAAAGCGTCTCTGACCTGAATTAATTATTGCTGGAGGAAAACACAAACTAGATGAACCAAGAAAAACAGGGTAATAATAACCACACAAGGATCTGTATTTGTTTAAATTGTCTGCTTCATTTCATTAGGACTTAAATCATTTAAACACAATGGTGCTTTCCTGACCAATTACTGATTTCACTGAAACAACCAATTCATGGACTTGCATGGTTCATACAGTCAAAAAGGAAAGAGGGGGATTTCTCTCCATCAAATAGTCTTTGATGTGATTTTTTTTTAAACTTAACCTTGAATGACCAATTCCTTTTCCTGAGATCACAATGTATCAAGCTAGATTTTTTTTTAAGTGGGAAATTTCCCAAGAGATTTTAGACATTTCATTGGGACTGCAGCCTCATCTGAAGGCTCGCTTCTTTTTATAACTTGTATGAATTAGCAGTGCTCAAATACAGAATACCTGTGGTCTTTGCATAATTTTCAGTTCATATTGAGATGACTCAACATTGGCCGACTGGCAATCAAGTTCAACCTGACCAGCAGTGGAATAATGGTGAAAATCAGGAATGTTTATTTAAAAGCACATTACATAAATAAGTGAAACAGACGTACAGATTATAGATCAAGGTTCTTTGAGCAAAAGAGATAAAGGAAATTTGCAAGTTTTACAGCACTTTCTTGGATTTTGTTAACAGTACAGAACATGAAAAATAATCCACTTAGCATTTTACTCATAGAAAAAATTAATTACATCACCAAATGCCAAAAGGGACAAGGAGCAGTGTATTTAAGGTATCGAGTACAAACAGTTGATAGACCATGAGTGGCCAGCCACAGGCATTCACAAATTTTAACTTAACATACATTTAACTAATGAATTACTATACATCTTGCACAGGGGGGTACTGCAAGTACTGGTGTTTAAAGCACATTTACACAGAAACCATACTGCACTGGATGGCAATGGTATCAATAAAGTGATTAATTTGTAAATTACTACACATTTTCCTGATGTGTTTAGGTTTCTCAGTAGCATAATTGTCAAAGTTGTCAAAGACCAAAACACAAATGACGTTTAAATCTGATACGGATGTATATAGATTGATCCCAATTTTAAGTATCTTTCTCACATGAAAGTGCCCTCTTTGTTTAATTCAAGTATGGCATATCGAGGTCACAACACAGAAAGTTTCCAAATACAATCTTGGTTTCATCTGCTACTTATTTTGCTGCCGGTTTTTATTCCACCACATTGCTTGGATCTTCCTCAACTTCACCCCTGGCAGCTTTAGAGATGATGTCAATCCATTTTTTCTGAAGCTCCTCATCATCTGCACTGAAATAAAAGACCTGTTGGGACTGCCTGAGCTTGAAAGCATGCTTCTTCTCAATCATATCAACAGGGTGGGGATGTTCAATTTCATAGCCGGGTAGAGGGATGGTACGGGCATGTTTTCCATCCTATAAAAGAAACTTCCTAGTATTAGTACACAAATAAGGGAAATGAAAAGCACAGTTAAATTGAAACATTCTGCCATATTGGTTACTTTCTGTCAGTGTTTAATCTTGTTTCATCATCATCGTTTCTCAGTCATGGACCCTGCGAGGTGACCGAATCCCTCCAGCATTTACTGTGTGTTGTTACTTCAATTACAGCGTCAGCAGACTTCCACGTTCCACACCGCCCCTCCCCCCCCCCCCCACAGTCATTCATGTCCATTGCACAAAATATTACAGCCAGGATTCTTCCTGGATGTCCAAAATAAAGGAAAAGCTTGACACAAGATAGTGCATCATTGCAGCATTTAGAAGAGTTGAGCCAAAATTACTCAACTACAGTCAAAAATAGAAAACAATTTGCAGTAAAACTGCCTTATTTCAAAACCATGCGATTCCTTCAAAATGACTGAAAATTGAAACATTTTAATTTAATAGAAAAGGATTTTAATACTTTGCAGGAAAAAATGAAATATTCAGTAATCTTTCCAGTTTTACCAAGCTGTTTCTCCAGAACTTTCAAATTTGATGTAATACATTAATATTGAGAACTTTTTATTACTCAAAAGTCTTTTAAATATCCAGTATAAATTGATTTCACATGCAAGTAAAATTGATGAACACCAAGTTATTTTCCAAGATTGTACAGGATTAGGATACAAGTACTGAAATTTGCAGAGACTTCAAGAGCATATTCCTGGAATGATTGCTCACTCCTGCTCTCTCAAGCACAGTAAATCACCTTCCCCACCCTGCTAAAATATTCCACAAATTACTGTGATTTATGCTTTCTTTTCTCTCAAGAAACCCATGGAAAAACTTGCAACCTCTTATCATTATGTGGTGCTGTAAGTGAAGTACACCAATAACCTTTAACGAGGTGCAGGATCCAATGTTCTGCTTCACACATACATAATTTGGTTGACTGATAAATTCTGCTATAGTCAGTGAGCAAAATTATATTTACTATTATCTTGATACAATAATAGCTCTTGTACCAATGAGAAATTGATTACTCTTAGTGAAAGATACAATTTTACTCATGGTAGCCATTGAGAAAATAAATTATATAACTAAAGAATCAATTCTTGATATTTTTCTTTGGCTTGGCTTTGCGGACGAAGATTAATGAAGGGGTAATGTCCACGTCAGCTGCAGGCTCGTTTGTGGCTGACAAGTCCGATGCGGGACAGGCAGACACGGTTGCAAGGGAAAATTGGTGGGTTGGGGTTGGGTGTTGGGTTTTTCCTCCTTTGTCTTTTGTCAGTGAGGTGGGCTCTGCGGTCTTCTTCAAAGGAGGTTGCTGCCCGCCGAACTGAGAGGCGCCAAGATGCACGGTTTGAGGCGAGATCAGCCCACTGGCGGTGGTCAATGTGGCAGGCACCAAGAGATTTCTTTAAGCAGTCCTTGTACCTCTTCTTTGGTGCACCTCTGTCTCGGTGGCCAGTGGAGAGCTCGCCACAGAACACGATCTTGGGAAAGCGATGGTCCTCCATTCTGGAGACGTGACCTACATATTTGCCCCACTTGCGGAGGGGCTTTGTGTCAACTTTCAATGCTCACCCAACATCAACAGAAAGACACTAACTCATCTGCTTTCTGTGGGATATAGATGAGCGTAAATTGGTCAATGCTTGGTGACTGCAAGTTTAGAAATATTTTGTAATCATTGAGATGAAAAATGGTATTGCAAATGTATATTCTTAACTGTACCTTCTGCAGACAGGCACAGCTTTATTTCCTTCATTTGATACATTCTAGCAATGAGACCATGAACTTCAATATATTGCTGCATTGACAACTACTTCTCATTTTTTTCAGCTGCATGTTGGTTCTCCAAATTTCTTCTCGGGGCTGAATATTCACTATAATTCATTTTTGGCCACCAGCTCTTTTATCCTCCAATTCTACAGATTTCAAACTGAATCACAATGATCCATTTCTGACCACTTCAAGAAGGGCTCCCAAAGGGCCTTGGTGACGAAGGCTTCCCGATCATGTCGGAGGTTTGGATCTGGAGCTTGGGTTGCCGACAAATTGAACAGAAAGTCTGTGTGGTCGCAGAGGCAGCAGGAGCGCTGGAGGCAAATCCACAGACACTCAGTTTCTGTCGTGACTCTTTTGCTTCTCTTTTTCCCTTACTGTGAGGGCCTGCTTATGGTGACTCTGTCTGCCTTACAGCAAGTAAAAGGACATTTTGTGTAATATTACATGTTATGTATTATCACAAGACAATAAAGGAATTGAACTTCTTTACAAAAATAAACGAACATATGGGTTTAATCATTGAACAGCAGCAGTTATACAGAAGCCCAAAGAGAACTTACAAGAGGGGACCGTGTCTAAGGAGTAGGATTTGTGTATGAAGTGGAAAATGACATCTCAAAGCATCATGCTTGTCTCATCAAAGTTTCTTTGAAGTGGTAGCGAAGTAGTTTGACCTAAAACTGTCACTATAAACAGGTAAAACCCAGTCTTACCTGATTGCCATTGTGCAAATACAACACCATGGGATCACTTTTGGGAATAGCTACCCATGCCTTGTGCCAGGGTTTTCCCTTTTCCATGAAGTTCAGGTTGCTGCAGAAAAGACTGTTGTCGCTGGTCAGGGAGCTCGGTCTCTGTTGTCGGAAGAAGGTTACACGTGTATGTGATTGTGCCAGTAAAAGTGAATTCCCTATTCAAGTGTCATACTGGACCACAAGCAAAAATTAAATGCAAAGTAGCAAACATGTCAATGTCAAATCTCCACTGAGAACTCTACCCGCCTAACAAGAGTGGCCGTGAGAAACCTACTGTTTCCCATCTCAAAACCCCACGCTTGCTCCATTAAAGGTCAGTGTTTCTTCAGCAGCTTGCCCCAAATCTCCACTGAGAACTCTACCCGCCTAACAAGAGTGGCTGTGAGAAACCTACTGTTTCCCATCTCAAAACCCCATGCTTGCTGCATTAAAGGTCAGTGTCTCTTCAGCAGCTTGCCCCAAGTCTGAATTCAATTTGACAAAGCTTATATAAAGCTGTGGTGGACAACTCATTCTTACCTGATTATCTCTGCTTTTAGGAATAGCTACCCATGGTTTGTGCAAAGGTATTCCCTTTTCTATAAAATTCATGTTTATCACAGAAGTCTATTGGTGCCTCATCAGGGAACTTCACCAACATCAATAGGCAACAGATTGGTTTGGAAGGGTCAAAATCAGCTCCTCAATCCAGAGGCTTTCGTGTTTTAATCAGGAAAGAAGCCACGGTTGGTGAAAAATGAAGCATTATTTTTAGTCTCAAGCTGCAACATTGATGTAAATAATGCTGACAAACCGTTTCATTTTAAATGAAACCCCCTTTCAAATGCATCCATCAAGTTCTCCTTGTTTTTTTTTTGTTTTTTTTTTAATTTTTTATTTTTCACACCATAAATCACAATAGCCATGATATACACTTTTTCTTTTTCACACATTTACAGTGACTTTTTCTCCCCCCCCCCCCCCCCCTCCCAAGCTGCCACATAAGATGACCGTGTTCTGAAGACCTCTCAGTAAAACCACTCCAACTGGTACATTGCAATTCAGATATTTTTTTCTCTTCAGAATTATTTTATAACAAACTGCATTTCAAACATTAACAAGCCCATTAATTTCAACTTTATTAATACCAGGCAGCAATTTATTTTGGTGTACAAACAGCAAAGAATCCTTGCAAGAAAATAAACCATAACTAGTCAGAGTTCGGATGTGTACCTGCAATTTCAGTGATCAATCAACCCTCACACTCCCTGCCCTGCCCCGTTTCCAGTGGGATTCAATTGAAAGTTATTGTTTTCCAGAGTGAAATGTATTAACAACCATTTTTCAATCTTCTTGCTTCACTCCAGAAACCTGGAATAACCATGTTCCATCTTCCATCCTTCAGATCTTCCCGTACTTCTAACTGGTGGCACTTATAACCAATCCAGGCAGCACCTCCCAAGTGCCGTCCTTCTTCCCTCATTTAGAACATAGAACATTCCAGCACAGTATGGGCCCTTCAGCTCACAATGTTGTGCCAACCTATATAATCCTGCTGAACAAACTAAACTTTTCCAACCTCACACACACAACCCTCTATTTTTCTGCATCCATGTCCCTATCGTACCAGCTTCACCACCACCACCCCAACAACACATTCCATGCATTCATTACTTTCTATGTAGAAAAAGACGTACCCCTGACATCTCCCTAGATCTTTTGCCCCTCCCCTTCATTTTTTCTGGTGTTTCCGGTCACCCAGGAAAAAGGTGATGTCTGTCTACCCAATCTATGCCTCCCCACCCTATCTATGACTCTCATATTGTAGACCTCGATTAAGTCACCTCTCATCCTTCTTTGCTCCAAAGAGAAAAGTCCTAGCTCTGTTAACCTTCCTTCATAAGATGCTTTCTCCAATCCAGGCAACATACTTGTAAACCCCACTCCAAATTTTCAGCCTCTTTCCTGCAATGAGTCAACCAGAACTGAACACAATCTAGCAAGTCTAATTGAAACAAGTTTATTGGGAGCTGCAACACTACTTCGCAACCATTAAATTCAATTCCCTGATGAATGAAGGCCAGCAGACTATAAGTATTCTTAACTACCCTAACAACCTGTGTGGAAATCTTGAGAAATCTATGGATTTGGACCCCAAGGTCTCTCAGTTCTTCAACACTGCCTTTTAACCACGTACTCCACCTTCAAGTTTAACCTACCAAAATGCCACACCACACTTATCCAGATTGAACTGTGTCAGCCATTTTTTCTGCCCATTTCTGGATCCTGTTGTCACTCATTACAACCTTCTGCACTATCCACAACACCTCTGACCTCTGCAAACTTACTTGATCCATTCCTCGACTTCTTTGTTAAGGTCATTCAAAAAAAATCACAGAGCAGGGGGTCCCTGAACTGATCCCTGCAGAACTCCACTTGTCACTGACCTCCAAGCAGAATGCATTCCATCTACTACCTCCCACTGCTTTCTGCCAATTCTGAATCCACACAACCTAGGTTCTATGAATCCCTCACCTTATGCTTTTCTGAATGAATCTACCATAAGGGACCTTGTCAAATCCATCTGCACCACATCTACCCCCCTGCCCTCATCAATTTATTTTATTTCTTCCTCAAAACACCAATTAGGCTCGTGAACCCCCTCACAAAGCCATGCTGTCCCTCAGAAGATCATACTTCTCTAAATGCTCGGAAATCCTGTTCTTGAATCTTCTCCAATAGTTTGCTCATCACTGATGCAAATCTTTGGTCTCTAGTTCCCAAGATTCTCCACATTACCTTCTTTTTAAAACAAGGGGACTACATTTGCCATTCTCCAGTCCTCTGCTACCTCCCCTGTGACCAGGGAGGATGCAAAGATAATGGCCAACACCCCAGCAATCTCTTCCCTTGCTTCCTGTTGTAACTTGGGCTATATCTTGTCTAGTCCTAGGGGCTTAACAATCCTAAAGTTTTAAAGAAAATCCAGCACTTTCTCTTTCTTAACTTTATGTTTGACACATAAACTTGTCCTATAGTGACCTCACGTTGACCAAATACCCCACTTCTTGTGAACAATGAAGCAAAGTATTTATTTAGGACTTCCCCTACCTCCTCTGTTCCTGCTGTTACGGATTATATCATATTTTATATTGTGTATAGATATGTTTTTGAAGGATATAATATTGTGGGAGTAGTGTAGGTCACAAACAAACACTTCACAAAACAGATCTCATTTAAAATGCCAGAGAGCTCTGTTCAAGCCAGACAGTCTAGGCTCTGAGTGCCTTTGCAAAAACTTTGAAGAATGCCTACAGAGACTTCATAAGTAGGTATTAATTGAACATGCTGTGGAGCAATGGATTATTGTTTTGAAAGCAACAGATGAACAGACTCAGAAGATTAGGTCTAGTTCTGCAATCTATCTGGTTGCAGTTTGCTGTTCTAAGAAGGTTTTGTGGTTTTGCAAGCAGAGAGAGGAGACCAAACAGGCTGAAGAGAGTGAGAGTGAGTGAGAGTAAGAGAGAGAGAGAGAGAGAGAGAAAGAAAGAGAGAGAGAGAGAAAAAGAGAGAGAGAGAGAGAGAGAGAGAGAGAGAGAGAGAGAGAGAGAACTAGTTTCTGAAGCATGGCAAGCTGGCAGCTTGTTTAAAACTCTTGTGGTCCATACAAGAGAAAATGGCTGGCTAGAGTGTTTCACCTGAAATAAGAGAAACAAAATGAACTCTGTGATGATCTGGGAGAAGAGGTTATCATTTGGAAAATCCATGATGGAGCAAGTTTCTTGGGCAAGACACTAAAGTGGCTGATCAGAGGAAATCAGTTGTGTGTGTTCAACGAGCAACCAATCTCTCTCTGAAACCAACGAAAACCTTCCTGAGCAGTAACCAATTACTTTTAAACACCAGGGTTTGGTGAAGATTCATGAATGTTAAATTCTGTGCACAGTTTAAGAATTGCCTGATACCGGTAAACTTGGAGGAGTGAGAAGTGAGATTGGACTATGAATCAAAATGCTTTTCTGAACTTACACACACATTAAATACATGCACGCTTATAATTAGAAGGGGTTAAGTTATAGAAATAAGTTAAAGTTTGATCCTGTTTTTATGTTTAAAGAAAATTAAAAACTACTTTTGCTTAAATAACCATTTGACTTGGTGAATTTCTATTGCCGTTGGGTTTTGTGGGCCTGTAACACTGCCTAATTCCATCATAATCAGCCCTTCCCCAATTAAACACTTTACCATTTTGTCTTCTCCTATCCTTGACCATAGTTATGACAAAGCTCACGGAGAGGTTTGCCACCTGACTTGACCTGATTCATTACCTAGTTCTTGAACCAGTATGGCCACTCCTCCAGCCGCCTGGTCCACATACGGTGTTAGGAATCATTCTTGGATACACCTGAGAGTAGGAGGTGCCACCAGTATCTTGCACGTCCCCACCATCCAGCTCCACAATCTTTGCCATAGCCTCTCAATATGTTGTCTAGCCACACACTTCAAAACACCTCAGAACCTCTCATGCTTCCTCTCACTGTCACCGCTCCCCGACCATCCATGGAGCTGGATTTCAGCGTGCTGGAATGACACATGTGCTCTCTCTCCTCCCAGCATACATCAGTGCCAGTATTTAATACTTTATCTCACCCCACTAGACTTCACTGCTGATAAATGATGTGCATCCCTTCCCAAATATACCAATGGCCAGAATTCAGAAATAGTTATCTCAAACTGATGAGTAGACAAGAATCACTGGTGGCTTCGTTGCAACCCCTCACCTCTGATTTTGAAACTTTCACATTGCATTCCAGAGACTTCTAGATTGATACTGTACATTTGCTGTCATGAAATTAAATTGAGATCCTGAGATATCCAATTATATTATTTTGAGGTTCTGCCAAATTTATATTTAATTTAACCAGTTCTCAAATAAGTTATCTAGATCAGCCACTCTTAACTGGGGCCATACACCACCTCCTCTTCCCCAGGGGGCATAGAACATTTAAGTAAAAGCCTTGTTTTCTTTTCACCTCATATGATATAAATATATTTTTTTTTATGTAGTTGGTAGGAAGAAACCAAAACTTAACTGTTTCACAAGGAAATGGGCCCATAAACTTTGCTCAAAGAACTCTGCTCAGAGGACCACAGCTGAAAAAAGTTTGTGAATGGCTGATCTAGATCAATATCACATTGCAGAGCACAAGCTGGCTGTTACATCTTTCCGTGTTGCCGAAATACAAAAAAGGTCCAAGATTAATGCAAGTCTCACCTTTGCAGTTATTTAAGTGCTGAATTGTGAATTGCAACACAAAAGAGAATGTGGGAACAGTCTTGGGAAAAATGTATCTTGGATTCAATGCTCAATCTCAAACTTATCATGCCAGAAGCAGGTTTGACTTTATAGTTGTTAGCTGATGCAGCTGTTGTTCAGTTCTTATCTCCCCCAGTTCAAACGTAATTTGAGTTTTACTTCACTCACCTCTGTGGTTGCTTTTTTCTTCTGGTCAGTTATATTATCAGGCATTGGATTTGAAGGGAGCACTGTGGCTGGGAGAGCAAAGCACTCCTTACATACACGGTTGTGCCGACTGTTATCTGCAAGTGGCTTGAATTCTGAACATTTACCACAGATGATCTAAAAACAAGTGCATTGTTGAAATAGGTTACGGACACAACAGAAATCTTTTAATTTTCACTCCCCTCAATCGATCACCAAATTTGTGCCAATTTTTATAAAAAGCCAAGTGACCTTTTCACAAGCAAATCATTGCAACAAAATTCTTCTGAATGCAGTGTCCAAAAAGTCCTTGACATTTGCAATCAAATGTAATAAACACCAAAGAATCACTGCAATAAAGTTCTGTAGATTAATAAAAAAGTTGATTCTTTTATGGTTTGAACAAGGAAAGTCAAATAAAACACTTCACCCTTCTACTAGGGTGGCCTGGTTGGGGCAATGCTGTTACAGTACAAGCGATTGGTTCAAATCCCACGCTGTTTGTAAGGAATTTGTACACTTTCCCCGGAGGCTCTGGTTTTCTCCCACCCTTCAAAAATGTACTGGGGGTTGTAGGTCAATTGGGTATAATTGGGCAGCACTGGTTCATGGTCCAAAAGGGCCTTTTACTGTACCATATGTCTAAATTAAAAATAATACCTCTCTAATGTTGCCCATTTCCTACTTCAGCCCATTTTTTGCAGACTTTCAGGCTCAACTTCTCCAATGCTCTCAGGACCAGCCTGCCCTCGCTACCAAGCAGTATAACCTTATCTTTAAATCTACATCCTAACTTTCACTCACAAGGCCTGATCCTCTAGACATCTACTCGCTCCTAAGGCTGACAATTCAGCATGTTCAACATTCCCATCTTTGTGTTCAAATCTCGGCCTGAGCTCACCCCTCCCTAACATCCTTCAGCCGTATATCTCTTTGTGTTCCAGAAATTTTGGTCTCTCACAAATCCTCATTCGCTCCCCTTCAAATTGAAACCCATGCCTTTGAATGCCTAATACCTAACCTTAAACTATCTCCCATCATCTTTCCAATTCCATCAATACTAAGCTGTCTCTTAAAACCAAACCCCATGACTAAACTGTTGGACATTAATCCTGACTTCTGATTATACAGCATAGAATTTGTCTGGTCATGTTCCTTGAAGCACTTTGGGAAGTTCACCATATTAAGGATACTACATACACTAAATACTTCGTGCTTTTATAGTTCTAGGATCCCATTTGAAAATCAGTGTAGTAGACTTGTGGGAAACCTTGTTTTATTACACCATTCCAAAATTAAATGAGCGATATATTTGTAGCAGGAGATATATTTGAATAAGATATCCAGGAATTGTAGTTTCATTGGAAAATAATGATGCCTGGATTACGTTTTGGATCCCAATTTTAAATCTACTTTGTTTGTTAAAAAGTTGCAAATGCTTTCAATTTTAACTTGGGATAATTGTGGACAAATTATTACAGCATATCTTGCTTACTCAGTTCCATGCCTACGCAAACCTGGTCTGAATGTGAAGGACACACCTTGCTGACTGAATGCATTGCATTAAAATCCATGGATTCTCAGATCCTGTCGCAGAGTCACAGAGTTCTACAGCATGGATGCAGGCCTTTCAGCCAGTCGCGGATTAACTACCGCCAAGGCTGAGCTCTTGTCAGGCCCCTTTGCCACGGGCTACTCCTGGCACCATTCGCTCCCTGCCACAGGCTTGTCCCTCGTTCCCCACCATGGCCCACGCCATCCCTGCTGACTCTCGCTCCCTAGAGAGGGCCTGGCCACCATGCACTACTGGCCTCTCATTTAGGAGTGCTTAGGCTTGGGGGGTGCAGTGGGGATTGGAGGAAGAGGAGACTGGATTAATTTACATGCTGATTTCCCTGCACTGTATTACCCAAACTCGGAAACACCGCAGCCACGTCTGTGGGGAAATCTGTGCAGCTGGTCATCATTAGCCACACAACTGCAAATATCATCCGTTAAAAATAAATGCTCTCTTCTCATAGAAACATCTGGAGGCAGTGAATGTGAATTACAAATCCAACAGGCCACAGTAGCCACCCGGCGGTCCCATCAGTGCCCGGTCACCAAACCAAACCCCAGCCACTCCAACTCCGACAAGTGATCGCTTCTCCTAGAAACTGCGCTCTCTGCTTGCAACTTGGTGACTCTACATACACTGCCGGACGTGCATCCCTCCCGTTGTTTACTGACCTATCGCAGGTGACAGGCCGGACACTGGCATTTCAGAGCCCACTCCTTGCACACACTGCAAATCTTCATGCTGCCACTAGCTCCCAGGAACCACCGCATGCGTCACGCCAGCAACGGCGCAACGCCAACTCTGGCCCAGAGTCACCAGCTTCAACCACACAGTAAGTGTGAAATTATAAACCAAGACCAGGCTACCCATTACTGAGTAGGCCTGGAGCCTAGGGGCTATGGCCCCCTTCCCCTCTGGGCCCTCAGGCTTCAGCATACTCAGCCTAATGGTTAATCCACCACTGCCTTCAGCCCAGATTGTCCATACAGCCCAAAGTGGCCACAATGACCAAATTGCCTACCTAAGATAACCCAATTTGCCTGCATTCTGCTCACATCCCTCTGAACCTTTTCCATCTACATATCTGTCTCAATGTCTTTTGGCCATCAACTGTACCCACCTCTACTACTGTCTATGGCACCCACCACAATTTGTATGTCAGGTCCCTTTAAAATCTTTCCCCTCACCTAAAAACTACACCTCTTACTTGTAGATTACACTACCCTGGTAAAAAAATATAGTGACTGTAACCTGGTGCAGAAACTGAAACACAAATCCTCTCTGAAAATGTTGGACAACTGGACAGAGCTTTGTTGATGGGTTCCATGTGGCAGAACAAGATTCAGAATTTTGAAAAGAGGTTTCAAAAGGTCCTAGTTTACTGCTATTTAAACAATTAAGCACAGGCAATTCTGTTTGGAATTACCAATATTGTCAGCAAGTTTCAGATCAGTTACTCTTGAGGTGGTATGTAAGTGGGAAGGGAAGGTTGAGAATCACTGCTCTAGACCTAATTGTTTCTGAAATATTTTGCTTGAGAAAAATTGCCATTGGCCCATTTCCTTTGGAGTTATGAAACCATCCATGTAACAAGTCAATTAGGTACAATTAAAACAGTGGTTTTCAAACTTTTTCTTTCCACCCACATACCACCTCAAGCGATCCCTCACTAATGACAGAGCACCAATGGCATCGGGATTACTTAAAGTGGTATGTGAGTGGGAAGAAAAAGATTGAGCCCACTGCTCTATCTTTAAAAAAATAATTTGATTAACATTGCTACAAATGAAAGAATAAATTTGGATGCAGTTAACTTCATGTTCAGCTACTCCATTTCTGAAGGAAATGCAAATTTATCCACACACACACTTCTTACAAATGCAATTTGATTGTCATCACCTGCAAACCAGCTTTCAAAATGCTTTTCACACTGAATAGTATTTTTTTTTTATAAAAGTTCTTATATGCTCAAGTTAAACAAATGAAAGCTTGAAGTATGCTATTTCAAATTAAAGAACATAGATCATTGAACAGTACAGCACAGGAACAGACTCTTCATCCCTCCATCTTTGCACCATGATTCCACTCCAAACAAATTCCATCTGCCCACTCGAGGTCCGTTCTCTCTATTCCTATTGATCGTGTGCCTATTTTTACTGCATCTTAAGACATTGCTGTTGTATTTGTTTCTATTACCTCCCCTTTGTACCATGTTCCATGCATCTACCACTGTGTGAAAAAAAATCTGCCTTCAATCTCCTTTAAATGGTCTCCCTCCTACTTCAAATGTATACCCTCTAGTTTTTGACAATTTTATGCAAGGAAAAAGGCCGAATATTAACCGTATCTATGCCTTGCACAATTTTATATTCTTCTATCAGGTTTCCCTCAGCCTTGGATAATGTACCAACAAACAATCCAAGTAGGTTCAACCTCTCCTTTTAGCTAATACACTAAAATCCAGCACTTATGGGGTTTGTTTGATGCTGGATAAGTGTAGTTTCCAGTTGCTTGAGGCTTACTCTTACAATATCAAATTAATATGCCTGCATTAAGAATAAACAATTGAAAAAACAAGGCAAAAATACTATACTGTACTTTTGCTGAACAAATTTCACTTGCATGAATATATAAAATGTAAAGCATTTTAGTTTATTTCAGTCACATTCTTTGAAAATGTTTAACTATCCCTGCACCTGCAGATTCCTCCCCTTCATAGAGCTGCCAGAAAGATGAACAATAACAATTTCAAATTGATCTATATCTTGCTGTTTCCTTGGACAATCCTCCTTGCAAACTACAACCCAAACATTTTTGTATCATCTGCAAACTTATTAATCAGACCACCAATACTTTCATCCAATCATTAATACATATAAATACCACTGATCTATTGAAAAAACACCATCTGTCACAGATCTGCTCTGCAGTTAGAAAGACAATCCTCCACTTTTACCTTGTATCTTGTCTGAATAAGCCAATATGGCATCCAATTAACTAATCTACTGTGATCAAAGTGTAAGACAGGTGCTCCCCAACTTAAGCAATCTTGACTGTCTCTAATAAGTCCATGCTTTTCAAACATGATTAAATCCTCCCCTTAATATATTTTAAAAAGAATTGGGCATGTTACAAAATTAAGCAGACCAGATTTGATGGAGATCTAGTGTCAAGTTAAAACTTTTAAATGAAAAATTACAGTAGTGTTAACTGACATCTCCAAAATCTCCTTTTAATACTTACTGCATTGCATTGTTTACAGTGATGGCGACGTTTAGTAATTGAATTAAAAGTTTCACTACAGCTTTTGCAGGCTTGCTTTTCCTTGTCGCGTTTTGTTTTTGAAGCTCTTTTACCTGAATCCATCTGGAAAAAGAAAAATTTGTATGAATTGTACACATCTAATACATCCACCAATGAGGGAGCTACATCTCCTTGAAATGGTGAATGGAGGTGCCTTGGCTCTTTAATGTTATTCATGTGGCTTGATAACACTTTGCACTAATATAATGCCGCATAATAACATAACTTGGATTTCAAGTATTTAAACATAACCTACAACCTTTCATAATGTTTTTGGAAATGAAGTACCCTAAACAAAGAACATTCCATAATACATTTGGAACATTGTTCCCTCAAAAAATAACAAGGAGTCGTGATCAGCTATGACCTGTCCTTTTTGAATCCACATTGATTATTGTTCATCAGTCAACCATGCCATAATTAAATTTATTCTGTGCAATCAATTGTATTTAACTGGTTTGGAAGAGCAACTGTCCACTAGTCATCTCCAGTGCTTATAAAAAGTTGGGAATTAACATGACCATTTCTAAAATATCATATGTCCCTTATTATTCAATTTCCACTCCTTCCCACTACCCCCCACCCTCATGCCCAACACCTTAGAATTATCTTCACAATGTCATTTTTGTGAAATTGGAAACAAGACTATTATTTTTTTGAACATATTGACTCACTGAGCAATGAATTAATTAAAATTAAATGCATTTGCAATTAACCAGACGATATATCAGAAATTCAAACTGCTTAAAAGTAAATGAATACCAATTAAATTTGCGGTCAGGCGTTTAATTTTAAAAACTCATGTTCAAACCTTCTGAGGGAAATTCCAATTTATCTTGGATGTCAGGAAGAAGAACTTATTTCCAAACAAAAATAACAATCATTGGATGGTTGACTTTTATCAGAATTCCTTTCAGAAGCATCTGATAAAAAAATGACATTATTTTCCAGATGACTATTATCCGACGTGGGGAAAAAAAAACACAAAAAAACTGGAGGAGCTCAGCATGTCTTGCAGTGCCCATTGGAGGTCAAGATATATAACCAACATTTTGGGCCTGAGCCGTCCCTCAAGGTACAAGTAAAAGGAGGCAGGCACATGAATTAAAAGGCTGGGAAGAAAGGAAGAATGGGCAGGGGAGAAGAATAGACCAAAAAGTGTTAATCGGATATGGTTGGGATTCAGGAGATGGGAAAGATGAGAATTGATTGGAGGAAGGTAGTTTTTCATTCTGTGGAGGCATAGCTAGAGAAACGTAGACAGAAGGAAAAGAGAAAGAGAGAGAGAGAGCCAGAGCTAAAGGAAAGGAGAGAGAGAGAAAGATGAGAGAGGGAACAACAGAAACTGTAGGTCGATGTTAATGCCATCTGGTTGGAGGGTGCCCAGACAGAAGATGAGATGGTATTCCTTCAATTTGCAAATGGTCTCAGTCTGGCAGTGCACAAGAGCATGGACAGACACGTCAGCAAGGGAACGGGATGGAGAACTGAAATGGGTGGCCACTGGGAGATCCCCGCTATGGCAGCAGATAGAGCTGAGGTGATCAACAAAGCAATCTCCCAGTCTGTGTCCAGTCTCTCCGATATGGAGGAGACCACACTATGATGCAGTAGATGACCCCTTCAGATTCTCAAGTGAAGTGTTGCTTTTCGTGAAAGCACTGTTTGAATGGTGATAAGGAGGTGTGGGTTTTTGCATTTTTCTATTATCCTACGTGGGATTGTTTAAAAATACAATCAAGTTCTGTGTTTCCTGCATGTCCAGGAGCTTCCTCAAATAAGCAACAAAATCAATTCATGGTTTTGAAGTTTGAAACTTTTTTTCAAGCATCAACATCTGACATCAACTTTAAAGATGATGTTCATTTTAAACCGTTTAATTTCAATTAAAGTTCCTAACAGAAGAGTCACTGGAAAAGTAGCCACAAGCTTATTTTTCTTTTGAAAATTTGAAAAACAATCCCATTAGAGTGGTCACAACTTTAGCTCTTACTTTGACACCTGATAAAATTGTAAAATCTTTGCATCCAACCATGTTAAAATAAATGTTGCAGAAGCATTTTACATTATCAATCTGACTGCACTTCCACATTCGAGTTAAAAAGAGGAAATCTATTGTATGAACCAATTAGTAATGCTCTTTCCTCCTTTTTATCATCCTTTCCGATCTTTTAAGATACCTTTTTTTACAACTCTCTCTCAGTAAAGGCCCAGAGGCATTCCACAAATGCATCTGAGTTACTTATTTAGCCCAGAAGACATCACAATCAGATTCAGTGATTCTTCATAACTTCATCAACTGTTTCCCTATTTTTTTTTTTGCTTTCTAACTTAAGAAACAAAAAACAGTCATAACTCTATGTTCTAGCTTGGCCCAGTTAATTTATGAAAATATTTCATGATATCCTTGTCATTGCTCTTTTGATTAGTAGCAGATAGTGTAATGTCAGTTATCCTAATGTTTACACTGAAGCCATTTGATGGTCAAACAGGATGAGATGCTGGCATGCTTCATATGCTCTCTTGACACAATCATTTATTAGAATTATGGAGGCACTCTCACACAGGATGGTGGATTCAAATTCAATTGTATTCTTCTCAAGGAAATGCAATAATACTTGAAGGAAAAAGATTTTCATGGATTTGGGAAAGAGCAGATAACTTGACCAACCTAGAAAGAACTTTATGGACCAAATAGCTTTTTTCTTCTGTTGTCCTTTTTTTTTACAATTCAATGGTCTGCTAGAAATCACAGCCTGACTCGATTAATTCCACTTTCTCTTGTACCATTATCCAACTTTCAATCTTCATGAACTTCATCACATCCTAAACTCCCATACTTCCTCTTCCTAGCTCTGCTGAACAACCTACATTGGCTCCTGGTGCAACAACAACCAAAACATAAAATTCTCATCTTTTTGATCAAAGCTTTCTGTCAGTTTCTCCTCTCCATTTCTGTGTTCAAGTTCGAGCTATCTGTGATCTCCCCATTCTGGTCCCCTGCACATCCCCAATCTCCTTAATTTTCACCACTGCAAACAATGGCTTCAATTGAGTTGCCTTCAATAAGCTTTCCTTCACTGAACTTCAACACTACCCTGAAACAAGTACCAAGTCATGTGCCATAATATTCCTCATTTCATTGAACTTCAACATTAAACTCCTGAAGAACACTGAGACATTTCCTTGATTATGGACAATGTAATAATGATCAAGTATTATGGATCCTGTGAACTCAAATCTATTGTGCTACTCTTGAATGAATATCAACATAACGAAGCAGATACACTCAGCAACCAGATGTTTCATTAATTTTAAGCAGTCGTGCAACCTTGTAATCACAAAGGGAGGATGCTGACACACACCTTGAGCTTGAGATCAGGGATAGTCCAAATTTTGATTTAAATGCAGGTCAAAGAGAATGTAGGTACACGCGGCCATTTGCATTGAACCAAGTTCTCTGCTGGGTGAAACAGCGTGATCTGCAGCTGATCCAGAATGCTGACCATTTTAAGTTTAGTTCTGCAATACACCACACCCAGTGTGCACATTGCTGTTTCCTGTTAGTTTCAAATAGTTGCCTGCTTCAATGAGATAACATCAGAAAATTCTGACATGAATTTAAGTGAACTAATTTTTCAGATTTTATGAATACAATTGATCTATTTCAACAAACTCTTGAAAATGGATTGCAGAGTTGATAACAGGGTCATATAGCACAGAGGCAGTCCCTTCGGGCCAACATTCATGCTATCCAAGTTGTCTACCCAAGACAATCCCATTTACCCATATCCATCTAAACCTTCCCTATCCATAGAACTGTTAAAATATTATTTTTTAAAGTTACAACTGCACATGCCTTTACCTCTCTGTCAGCCTGTTCCATATATCCACCACACAATGTGAAAAAGGTCTCCTGGGTCTCTTATATCTTTCCCCTCTCACCTTAAATCTGTACCTTCCAGGATTAGATTCCCTGAACCCAGAGAAAAGACTATGACTGTTTACTTCATCAATTCCCCTCATGATTTTATAAAGCTTTACAAATCCCCACCCACAGCCTCTTACACTTCAGGGAGAAAAATCTCAGCCTATCCACATCTCTTGTAATTCAAGCCCATCATGTTTAAGGAGAAAAACTGTTCCAAAATTATCAAATTGATTTGTAAATTTCCTTAGCCTAATATGTAATCTAGTGCTGAAATAGAGCGACCGTTATTATACTATTTCCTTTCTGTTGAATTCAGAATGAGACTACTGCACCTTGGATTCATCACATTCATGCTATTTAATGGTATTCTTTGGCTTGGCTTCGATGACGAAGTATGTCCACGTCTGCTGCAGGCTCGTTGGTGACTGACAAGTCCGATGCGGGACATGCAGGCACGGTTGCAGCAGTTGCAAGGGAAAATTGGTTGGTTGGGGTTGGGTGTTGGGTTTTCCTCCTTTATCTTTTGTCAGTGAGGTGGGCTCTGCGGTCTTCTTCAAAGGAGGTTGCTGCCTGCTGAACTGTGAGGCACCAAGATGCACGGTTGGAGGCGAGATCAGCCCACTGGCGGTGGTCAATGTGGCAGGCACCAAGAGATTTCTTTAAGCAGTCCTTGTACCTCTTCTTTGGTGCACCTCTGTCTCGGTGGCCAGTGGAGAGCTTGCGATATAACACGATCTTGGGAAGGCGACGGTCCTCCATTCTGGAGACGTGACCCACCCAGCGCAGTTGGGTCTTCAGCAGCGTGGATTCGAATCTTGCGGACTCTGCCAGTTCGAGTACTTCAATGTTGGTGATGAAGTCACTCCAATGAATGTTGAGGATGGAGCGGAGACAGGGCTGATGGAAGCGTTCTAGGAGCCGTAGGTGATGCCGGAGCCAAACAGGAGTGTTGGTATGACAACGGCTTGTACACGCTGATCTTTGTGTGTTTCTTCAGGTGGTTGTTTTTCCAGACTCTTTTGTGGTCTTCCAAAGGCGCTATTTGCCTTGGTGAGTCTGTTGTCTATCTCGTTGTCGATCCTTGCATCAGATGAAATGGTGCAACCGAGGCAGGTAAACTGGTTGACCGGTTTGAGTTCTGTGTGCCCGATGGAGATGTGGGGGGGGGAGGCTGGTAGTCATGGTGGTGAGCTGGCTGATGGAGGACAACTACAATGGAGTGAACTCCATTGCCTCCAAACTCGAAAACCTCCCGACAGGCCACTCTGACCGGATCATGTCCATGCGACTCCCCCTTCAAAACAAGCGACACATCACTCTCATCAGTGTCTATGCTCCAACCCTTCAGGTGGAACCAGCAGAAAAGGACAAGTTCTATACTGATCTTGCACAACCTCATCCAACGCACCCCTACAGCCGACAAGGTTGTCATCCTTGGCGACTTCAACGCTTTCGTCGGCAAAGACTCAGAAACCTGGCCAGGAATCCTTGGCAAGCATGGTGTCGGCAAGTGCAACGACAATGGGCGCCTCCTGTTGGCGCTCTGCGCAGAACAGCGGATTGTCATTACTAACACCCTTTTCAAGCAGAGAGACAGCCTGAAGACTACCTGGATGCATCCCCGATCCAAACACTGGCACCTGCTGGAGTACGTTCTGGTGCGAGGAAGAGACAAACGAGATGTGCTCCACACCAGGGTCATGCCCAGCGCGGAATGCCACACTGACCACCGGCTTGTTCGCTGCAAGCTCAACCTTCACTTCAAGCCAAAGTTCAAGAACAGTGGAGCCCCCAGAAAGAGGTTCAATGTTGGAAACTTGCAGTCAGACGAAGTAAGAGGAAACTTCCAGGCAAACCTCCAAGCAAAGCTCGAGGATGCAAACTGCCTCACGGACACGTCTCCTGAAACCCTCTGGGATCAGCTGAAAACGGCCATACTGCAATCCACTGAAGAGGTACTGGGCTTCTCCTCCAGGAAAAACAAGGACTGGTTTGACGAAAACAACCAGGAAATCCAGGAGCTCCTGGCAAAGAAGCGATCTGCCCACCAGGCTCACCTTGCAAAGCCTTCCTGGCCAGAGAAAAAAACGAGCCTTCCGTCTCGCATGCAGCCATCTTCAGCGCAAACTTCGGGAGATCCAAAATAAGTGGTGGACTAGCCTCGCCAAACAAACCCAGCTTAGCACCGACATTGGCGACTTCAGGGGTTTTTATGAGACACTAAAGGCTGTGTACGGCCCCTCACCCCAAGACCAAAGCCCGCTGCGCAGCTCAGACAGCAAAGTCCTCCTCAGCGACAAGATCTCCATCCTCAATCGATGGTCAGAACACTTCCAATCTCTTTTCAGTGCCAACCGCTCAGTCCAAGAATCCGCTCAGTCCAAGAATCCGCCCTGCTCCAGCTCCCTCAACAGCCCTTGAGTCAAGAGCTGGATGAGGTCCTTACCTGGGAAGAGACATATAAGGCAATTGAACAACTGAAAAGTAGCAATTCTTGTCAGAATTGGAAAGCGCGGAAGGAGCTGTTTCATCAGCACCAAGGTATTCAAAACGTCAAGTAAGTTTGCACCTTTTTGTTTCAATCTCGAGAAATTAACTCTTGCCATCCTTGTAGTTCGGGGCAGATATCTCCAATTTTGCGTTGGGGCCCAACCTTGTTGTACTCCCAGGAATTCTACTTCTGCATGAGACTGCGATCACTGAGATTAATGGCCATGCAGAGCAAGGCTTTGTTGGTTTCGGCGTCCTTTTAGATACTGGTGAATGAAAATGCCCAACCCTGACAATTTTGAATTGGAATTTTAAGCAGAAAGGTTCACGCAAATGGGCACAGCGTTGTTCCATTGTGCCTGTTACATTTACAAGCCACGGGGTGTTAATAATCCGGGACATGCACACTCCAAACGGAAAGTTGAATGTGGGTTTGCAGGAACTGAAGCCCGAGGAAACACAGCTGGGAAAGAGAATATATACAAAGAGGATAATTGACAAGGAATCTTGCTTTTGATTGGGGAGCAGCTATTTTTACATTTCTGGGGCCGTGATTTAATGGTATATTCCACAAGTAATTAATGATTATTAACTAAAACATTAAAAATCAGCTAAAATTATGGCGCTGTGTTCTACAGTCAGCATCTTTAAAACTTTAACATCAATGATTATTTAAAAATTTATAACAAACATGTACATCAAACTGCAAGAAAAGGAGAACGAGGAAACAAACCGTAAACCTAAACAAAAATGGGAACAAGATTTAAACATAAAGATAAAGCTATGCTCCGGAACTATGAGAAATACAATAAACACGAGGTTACGCATGATACAACATAATTGGTTACACAGGCTATACATCACACCCCAAAAGTTAAATAAATGGGACCCAATGGTATCAGACAGATGTTTTCGCTGTAAAAAGGAAACGGAACAACAATACATGCAATTTGGACATGTGAGAAAGTGGAAAAATTTTGGGAAGATCTAAACCAGATATTAAATAAAATCACAAAAAGCAATATACCAAAAAACCCAAAGATCTTCCTTCGAAGTAATATAAGAAATAAAGAATTTGGACTCGATTTGGATGGAGCACAGAAAAGATTTATTACGATAGCCCTAGCTGTAGCAAAAAAATGTATTATGTCAACCTGGAAATTAGAAGACAACTTGAGAATACAACAATGGTACATAGAAATAAATAAATGTATTCCATTAGAAAAAATAACATATAATTTAAGAAATAATATCACAATATTCGAACAAATATGGGAACCATACATGAAATACAATACAGAAATCCTACCATGAATCTCCACCACCTAAAATGACAGAAGGAGAAGACAACGAAATGAACTGACTCAGTATGAAAAAGTAAAAGACAAAAATTTCTTGTTTATTTTATTAAGTGACGACATTGTTTAACGGATTTAATGTATCTTATAGATTGAACTTTCAATAAATGGGAAGGGGGGAGAGGGAGGGATGGAAGGGAGGGGGAAAAAGGGGAGAAAATGACACTGTATATATTCAAGAGAAAAATGTCTGTATGTATTTTGGTCAGTATGGTTTATTGTGTGAAAAATAAAATTTAAAAAAAATTAAAAAAACAAATGGAAAGACTTGACAGAGAATGGCCACATACAAGTTCAGCACAGAGCTGTAAAAAAACTACTAGTTGTTCTTCTTTTATTATGTCTGAATTTATGCCCTTCTGTTGGTGCATGCAAGGGAAATGCTCAGTGAAAACAGATACTTTCCTGCATTCAATAGATTGCTGGTTGAAACTGAAGTTGAACAAAAACATAAATCAGAATCAAATGATCAATTCTCATCTTCAAAGCATCAAAAGGAAAGAACAAACAACATCGATCATAACAGGAAATGGTAAAAGTTCATGTTGTGGGGGATATTTAGAGAGATCATGTGCACCAGCAGCGTTTTTAATTTTTTGAAGTTATCGGATGTGAGAAATGCAAATTTGTATAAAAATGCAGAATTCCTTTAGCAATTTCAACTGATTCTGATGAAATTTGAACACATAAATTTAAAATTTTGAAAAGTCCTTCACTTCACTGATTTTTTTCTTGAGCAGAATGTGAAGTGGAACATAGTGAATGTTACCCAGTCCACGCAGCTCTGTAAATTAACCAATTAGACCCATAGGCATATCTAGGGTATGGCAGCTAGGGCATGTGCCCAGACGCCACTGTCCTTGCCTTGCCCGCTCAATATCTGAGTCCCTAGCCCAAAAATGAATCTCCATCCCGGGGTGCTGAACTACCAGGGCTCACTTGAGCACCCGAGTGCTGCTCTAGAACCACCTCACTGGGCCGTTATTTCATTGGGCCCTGTCAGGGCCGCTCCGGCACCTTGTTCATTGCAGGATCAATAGGCAAAATCACTGTCTTCACCCGTCCTACTTCTAATCCTGTTACAATGAACTTGGCTGTGAGGAACGGTGCTGATTTAGGACAGGAAATTCATGTCCTCTGAGAAAGAGCCCAATATACACAGGGCCGATCTTCAAAACGAGCCCAATTGTGCAGGAAAACTGCCCAACTGTCGACTTTATGTGCGTTTTTTTTAAACTAGGTTGGTGGGGGGGGGGCACAATTTCAGTGCTTCCCATAGGTGCCATTTTACCTAGATACACCACTGGTTAGACCTTCCTTTCCACTTCAGTTGATCAGGGTTTAAGTATCTCGGTGTAAATATCACACATACATTTTTTACCCATAATCCCCCACGCAGCTGGAACTACTCTGCCAGTGCCAGCACCAGGGAAATGCAAATGGATTTGCCACTGCGCGGGGGATTATGGGTAAGGAAGACAGCAATTTTGCCCATTGATCCCACATTGAGCCAAAGCAGCCTGATGAGATGCCAGCCTGGTGAGGTGCCAGGGCGGCACTCCGGTGAGCTCCGACAGCACTGCACCCAGGGCCAGTGCTGCCATTAGGCAAACTATACCTCAGAGGGGGTGCTGGCAACCCTCTGAACAATTGCACGTAAGACTTCTATTTTGCCCTGAAGTGTCAGCAATGTTTTATGTTTGAATCCCACAAAGTGTAAGGGGCGAGATTATGTGGGTGGAGTGGGATAAAAAAACCCCACACCTGACTTGTCTGACTTTCTCTTCACCAAGAATCCCCTTGTGTTATCCGTGGCCTGCAGCAAACTCTTGCAAAACAAAGGGAGAGTCAGAGTTTTCATTGAAAGGAAGCAGGAAATTGCAGCAGCGAGAATTCAGGAGTTCACCCCAACTCCCACACGTGAATGTTCTGTTCCCTATAGTCAGGCCAGTTTGGCCCGGCCTTGGGTGCAGGTTACTTTAGTTACTTAGCCTAATATGTAATCTAGTGCTGAAATAGAAACATTGCAGTTAACAGCAATGTGTTGGCAGTTCTTCAGACAGCGTCCTCCTGCACCCAGCTCTGGAGTGGCTGCACTTCAACATACTGTATATTCAAAATACTGGTTTCTCGAACAAAGCAAACAAGTCTAATCACATGGCAGGTGCAGAGAGGAGGGGGGAGGGAGAGAGAGAGTGAGAGAGGCTGCTTCTCCCCGTTAAAAACCTTTGCCCGTCCCACTTCTAATCCTGTTACAGTGAACTTGGCTGTGAGGAACGGTGCTGATTTAGGACAGGAAATTCATGTCCTCTGACAAAGAGGGCCAATCTTCAAAACGAGCCCAATTGTGCAGGAAAACTGTCCAACTGTCGACTTTATGTGCGTTTTTTTTAAACTAGGTTGGGGGGGGGCACAATTTCAGTGCTTCCCATAGGTGCCATTTTACCTAGAAACACCACTGGTTAGACCTTCCTTTCCACTTCAGTTGATCAGGGTTTAAGTATCTCGGTGTAAATATCACACATACATTTTTTAAGCTCCAAATAAAAAAAATATTCCTCTTATTGACCCAGTGAAATTAGATTTTCAGAGATGAAGCAATTTTCCCTTGTCACTAATGGGTGGAATAAATGTAGTTAAAATGAATATATTACCAAGATTTATCTATGTTCCAAACTATTACTTTATTTCTCCCAAAATATTTCTTTACTTCTCTGGATAAAAATGATTTCCTCCTTTATTTGGAACAGGAAATCTTCAAGGGTTCATAAAGCACTTCTTCAGGCTATCACTTCTTCTTCCTTCCAGTCAGTTTGATATGTGCTTCCTGGAGTAGCTGTACAGGCGGATGAACCTTCTTGTCGGGTCAACGGCCATCTAGCAAACATGTGCCGTGAAGCGTGGAAAGAGCATCCCTTGCATCAAAGCTTGGTCATAACACATTAGTGTGAAACTGTAAGGTTATTGGAGGACTTGCTCTTCCCAATTTTACTATTGGGTAGCACCCATACATAAGCTATGCTGCTGTGTTCACTCCCCTGAGCTCACATGCTGTAAAAAGGAGTCATTTTGCAAATCTTCTTCTTCAGATCCCATGGTATATTCTTCATTGCCCATAAAACCCTCTAACACATCAACAATCCAGTGGTACCTAATATGTTAAAAATTTGGTACCAGATTAGATGTCACTTTAAGTGAACAGCTGTATCAGTTCAGGGTCCCTTAAATAACCATCACTTATTCTCACCATCAGTTACCAATTCTTTTTTTTAAGTGTTTGGCAACTAAAGGTATTAAATGTCTTTAAGACTTCTATGCAGACAGAGTGTTTAGCACCTTCACCTCTCTGTCACACACATATATGGCTTATCTACAAAATACTTCTTTCGCTACTCAGACAACTTGAATGGAAGCAAGAATTAGAAATGAGGAGAAACTGTGGGAAGAGGCTACTGAGAGAATTCGATCTACAACCTCATACACTCGCTTTGGACTTACTTCACCTTTACCCATCTCTTATGACTTTTTACACAGCACCTGCATTCCAGGAAAATATTCCCATATTCCCAGAACGCATGCTATGTAAAAAGCTCAGAACGGGAATGAGCGAATTGACCCCTTGGCAATTTGCCAGAATGCCTGCAGTCTAAAGTGAACTAAATAGGCCATGGCCGCAGTGGCGTTGCAAGTCCCACCTCTTTACTTTATGGTATGCCGTCTAGCTCGCGTAAAGAAACGGAGATTTGCAGTTTTGGTCATTCATGTGTGAACGACCAATGCTGAGATGTTGGACAAAATCAAGCAAAGTCTATCTAAAAAAAAATTTCACCTCATTGCACACAAACATGATAAATTCCTTCCTCATCCCTTATCATATCTAATTAACACCTTTTGCTGGTCTGGATTCCTCCCCAAGCCGGCATTGTCTGAATTCTGAGACTTTCTGAGATTTCCTGCATCTGGCTTATTCTAATTATTCATTGAAGAAGGGCTTCAGGCCTGAAGCAAAGGCAATAAATCTTTGTCTCTCCTACAGACGCTGAAAAGACCAGCTGAGTTCCTCCCACATGTTGGTGAGTTTTTACTATAATCACAAAGTCTGCAGACTCTGCAGACTTAGTTTAAGGTGCTGCACAGGGTTCACCTCTAAATCCAAACTGTCAGCCATTTATCCAGAAGTCGAGGACAAATGCAATCAGTGTAATGGCTTTCTTGCCACTTAAATCATATGTTTTATCAGTCCCCAAAATACGGGTGTTCTGGAGCAGTCTTTTGTTCATTATCCAAAATAGTTGAAGTTAATTTGCAGCTCTGTCCATTGATTGCAATTTTGGAATCTGACAACTCCCTAAGTTCTCTTCGGAAAGAGATAATAATGTTTTTGTATTTATTAGTCAAGTTTCTAGTCTTATTGTACTGGAAGTCTGATAAGGGTCTCTCTATTACACAATGGATTAAGAACATTCGTTTCCTTATTAAAATGGAGAAAATCAATTACACATCAAGAGGGTCCACCAATTTTTTTTTCATAAATGGGAACAATTTTTGCTTTATTTCTCTGAATTACAAGTGCTTACGGAGTAAATGTCCTATAGCACTATTCTTATCAGCCATACAATAATGATACTGTGTCAGCAATGGTGCCAAAGTGGCCAGGGAGTGGTGGGTGTGAGGGTTTTCTGTTAAAATAAAAGGCATAACGTGCATCTGCACAATGTGAATGAAGCTGTTTTGATGGTTAATATATATATTTTAGAAAAATAGTCAGAACATAGGAATGGAGAGCAGTAGGAATCCATTCAGCTCTTAAATATACTCTTATCATTCAATAATATCATTGCTTATCTGATAATAACCTCAATTCCACATTCCTGCTGACTTCCAGTAACCTTTGACTCCTTTGCTTTTCAAGAATCTATTCACCTCTACCTTAAAAATATTCTGCTTAAAAAAGATACAACTTTTTCATGCAAAGGATCAGAATTCCGAAGATTCCTGTCTCATCAGTGTGAAGAAGGTGATCTTCCCTCCCACTTTAAACTTGAATCAGAATCAGGTTTTTTGCCATGAACATATGTCACAAAATTTGTTGTTTTGTAGCAGCTGTATTGTACAGAACAAGGTGCAAAAATATTTTAAATTACAATTTTGTTAATACAAGATTAAAAAATAAATAGTGCAAAAAAGAGAAAAAGTGAGATAGATTTAAAACACAGAAATGCAGGAGGAACTCAGCCGGTCTCACAGTGTCAGAGGAAGTAAAGATGTTGTGATAGATATATTATGTTTTGTATTGTATATAGATATGCTTTTAAAGAAGATAGATTGTAGGGGTTTAGTGTTCGTCACTTCACACAAACATTTCACTAAACAGATCTCATTTAAAATGCATGATCTTGACCATAAAACAATGAGACTGCTTTGTTAAAGAATTTAAAAAACAGGTGTAAATGGATTATTGTTTCGAAAGCAACAGATGAACAGACTCAGAAGATTTGGTCCAGTCCCACAATGTGTCTGGTTGCAGTTTGCTGTTCTGAGAAGGTCATGTGGTTTTGCAGGTAGAGAGAGAAAGAGAAAGAGAGAGAGAGAGAGAGAGAGAGAGAGAGAGAGAGAACCAAACAGGCTTTCTCCAAGAGAGAGATAGAGAACTGGTTTCTGCAGTGGCTTTTGGAGGCTGCAACAACAAGCTGGCAGCTTGTTTAAACCCCCATTTTGAAGGCGGGTTGTGAGTTCTGAGTTCAGCCTGTTCAAACCCCTTGTGTGTCCTTACAAGAGGAAATGGTTGGCTAGAGTGTTTCACCTGAAATAAGGGAAACAAAATGAACTCTGTGATGATCTGGGAGAAGAAGTTATCATTTGGAAAACCCATGATGGAGCAAGTTTCTTCAGCAAGACACTGAAGTGGCTGATCAGAGGAAATCAGTTTGTGTGTGTCCAATGAGCAACAAATCTCTCTCTGAAACTGACAAGAACCAATTACCTGAAAATTCATAAATGTTAAATTCTGTGCACAGTCTAAGAATTGCCTGATACCGGTGAACTTGGAGGAGTGAGAAGAGAGATTGGACTGTGAATCAACTAACTTTTCTGAACTTATACACATTACATATATGTGCGCTTAGAATTAGAAGGGGATAAGTTGAAGTTTGATCCTGTTTTTATGTTAAAAGAAAATCAAAAATGACTTTTGTTTAAGTAACCATTTGTCTTGGTGAATTTCTATTGGTGCTGGGTTTTGGGGTCCTCTGGGTCCGTAACAATATATTACCGATGTTTTTGGCCTGAGCCCTTCTTCAAGGTATAATCAAATGGCAGACAGGCTTTTAAATTAAAGACTAGAGATTAAGGGGGAAGAATGGGAGGGGAAGTACTCCAGACTTAACAGCCAAAAAGTGTTAATTGGATAAAATAAGAGAAAAGGTGAGAATTGATTTTGACTCTGTGAAAAGAGACCGAGGGAAAAGGGGAGAGGGAGGGAGAGAGTGTGAGCTGGAGAAAAGGCGACAAGGGAAGAAGATGGGGGGAGGGGGGGAGGTTTAAACAGAACCCAGATGAGGTATAATTCCTCCAATTTGTGACCAGTCCTCGTCTGGCAGTGCATGAGACCATGGACAGACACGTCAACAAGGGAATGGGATGGAGAAATTAAATGGGCGGCCACTGGGAGATCCATGCTATTTCAGTGGACAAAGCCGAAGTGCTCAACCAAATGATCTCTCAGTCTGCGCCGTCTCTCTGAGGAAACCACAATGGGAATGCCGGATACAGTAGATGACCCCTGTAGATTCACAAATAAAATGTTGCTTCTCTTGAAAGAACTGTTTGGGCCCCAAATGGTGGTGAGGGAGGAGGTGTGGGCACAAGAGGAGCATCTCTTACAGTCACAGGGGTAGGTGACAAGCGGACAATGGGTGGGGAGGGAGAGTGGACTAGAATGTCACAGAGGGAGCAGCTCCTGTGGAAGGTGGAGAGGGATAATGTGCCTAATGGTGGGATCATGTGGTAGGTGGCGAAAATGGCGGAGAATGATATATTGGACTCAGAGGGTGGTGGGGTGGTAGGTGAGGACAAGTGGAATCCTGTCCTTGTAATACGTGGATGTGCAGGAGGCCAGGGCATATGTGCAGGTGATGGAGGATATGCGGGTGAGGACCGAGTTGAAGGTGATGAATCTGTGGGGAACATCTACCACATCTGGTGGTCCCAGTGTGGCCTCGTTTACATCAGACATAGTGGGAATAGACTAGGAGATCAGTTCATTGTGCACATCGGCTTTGTCTGCTGCAATAGCGTGGATCTCCCAGTGGTCATCCATTTCAATTTCCCATCTCATTCTCTTGTTGACATGTCCGGCCATGATCTGATGCACTGCCAGACTGAGAGCACCTGCAAATATGAGAAACACCACCTCACTTTCCATCTGGGCACCCTCCAACTGAATGGCATTAACATTGACTTCTCTGGTTTTCATTAAACCCCTCCCCCCATCTCTCTCTCATTTCCCATTGTCTTCTCTCACAGAGCAAAATCAATTCTCACCTTTCCTCTCATCATATCCAATTAATACATTTTGGCTGTTGGTCTAGACTCCTCCCTCTCCTTATTCTTCCTCCTTAATCTCTTGTCGTTAATTAAGATGCCTGCCTTTTCTTTCACCTTGAAGAAGGGCCAAAAACATCAGTAATCTATCTTTACAGAAGCTGTGAGACCAGCTGAGTTTACTACAATGTCAGCATTTGCAGATTTTCATGTTTCACCTCATAGATTCATTGTCTGCTCAGAAATCTGATAGTAGAGAGGAAGAACCTGTTTTTGTAACATTGGGTGTGTGTCTTCAGGCTCCTGTACTTCCTTCCTGATGGTGGCATGGCCTAGGTAGATAATCCTTGATGGTAGAAGCCTCTTCCTTGAGGCACCACCTTTTAAAGATGTCCTGAATGGAGTGAAGACATACCCACGAAGGTGCTAGCCAAGTTTACAATCCCCTGTACCCTGTTTCTGACCTGTGCAACGGCATCTCAGTACCAGACAGTGGTGCAACCAGCAGAATGCGCTCCACCTGCAGAAATCCACAAGCCTTTGGTGACATACCAAATCTCCACAAACTCGTCATGAAGTACAAACACTGGCAAGCCTTCATGATCACATTGACATGGAGGCCCCAGGATTTTCTTTAGAGTTCCTTAGTTTTGTTGACATTGAGTACAAGGCTGTTGTTGTGATACCACTCAATCAACTGATCGATCTCCCCTCCTGTACGCTTCTTCTTTGTCATCTGTGATTCTGCTAATAACTGTGGTGTCATCGGCAAATTTGTAGATGGCATTTGAATTGTGCCTGGCCACAGATTCATGGGTGTAGAGCAGGGGTGGGCAACCTTTTAATTTTTAATTTAGACATTCAGCATGGTATCAGGCCACTCTGGCCCACATACCAGGGGTGTAGGTTAATTGGGCAGCACGAACTCATGGGCCAAAATGGCCTGTTAACTGGATGTATGTGTAAATTTAAAAGCTGCCCACCCCTTGTGCAGAAGGAGCAAAGGATTGGCCTCAGCACGCATCTTTGAGGTGTGCCTGTGTTGATTGTCAGTGAGAAGATGTTGTTACTGTTCCACACTGACTGTGGTCTTCCAATGAAGAAGTCAAGGATCCCATTGAAGAGGGAGGAACAGAAACCCAGGTTTTATAGCTTGCTGGCCTGCACTGAGGAGTTGATGGTAATTTATGAAAAGCAGCCTGATGCAGGTATAGCTGATCTCCAGGTGATCCAGAGCTGAGTGGAGAACCAGAGCATTTGCCGTTGAGCGATTGTGGCAGTAGACGAATTGCAGTGGATCCAGTCCTTGATTTAGGTATGAGTTAATTCTGGCCATGAGCAACCTCTCATCGTCACAGTAGATGTTCCTGGGTGAATCATTGAGGCAGCTCACTCTGCTCTTCTTGGCACCAGTATTGATTCCCTTTTGAAGCAGGTGGGAACCTCCGACTGCAGCAGTGAGAGATTGAAAATGTCTGTGAACATTCCAGCTAGTTAGTTGGCACCGATTTTCAGTCCCCTGCCAGGTTTGCCATCAGGGCCTGACGCCTTGTGAGGGTTCACCCTCTTGAAAGATGTTCTGACATTGGTCTCTGAAACAGATATCACAGGTTTGCCAGCTTCTGCAGGGATTCTCACTGGTACAGTTGAATTTTCCTTTTCAAAGCGAGCATAAAAGGCATTCAACTCATCGGGGAGTGAAGCATCACCGTTTGACATTAGGTTCTGCCTTGTTGAATGTAATGTCCTGCAAGCTGTGCCATCGCTAGCATGTATGTTATTTGGTTTCGAACTTCACTCAGAATCGCTTCTTTGCTGTTAAGATACCCTTCTGTAGGTCACACTCGTCTTTCTATACAGAGCTGAATCACTGGTCTTAAACGCTATCCATCTAGTCAATGTGGCATTTGCATTCAAATTTGACGATGAGTCCTTGTATATGGTTCAGTCCACCAATTCAAAACAGTCCTGGAGATGCTCCTACACCTCCCTCAATTATAGCTTCACTGTCTTCACTACTGGTGCTGCAGTCCTCAGTTTCTGCTTGTACGCTGGGAATAGAGGTGCAGCCAAGTGATCAGACTTGCCAAAGTGTGGGTGTGGGATGGCTCGTTCTTCACATTGGTGGTGATCAACAGTGTATCCTGGTTGTAGACTCTCAATAGAAGAAAACATCATCTCTCATTCATCCTGTCAATACTCCTCATGATCTTCTAACTTACAATGAAGTCCCTTCTTTTTGAACTTTTTTTAGATAAAAGCCTGGCCTGTTAAACTTTTCTTTAAAGATAACTTTCCCCCATTTGTCCAGTAAAACTCTTATACTAATGCGCGGTACATACGAAAATAAACTTGAAATAAACGTACTCCAAATTGCTTCCAGCACTTCAACATTCTCCCTTGCATAAGAAACCTCATGCAGGACGCAGTGTCCCTGATTAGTTCTCATACTTGCAGAACTGAAGCACAACTATCCGACTTTTATGTTCACAACCACTAAAATAACATTACATTTCCTTATCACCTGCCGTTGTTGCTTTGCCAGCCTTTTGTGAATCACATGATGACATCCAGATCACTCTGCATTTCAGGGTTTTTTAATTCTCTCTCCATTTAGATAATAAGTCACCTTTTTTAAAAAAAGAGGGATGCCCTGCCAAAATGGATAATCCAGACATTTTCCACATTATATTTCATGTGTCGAATCTTTGCAGTTTCATTTTGCTGAACGACATAAAGTTGCAGCTTTCTTATGTCCACTTCACAAGAGAACTTAGCAATCATACTTACTGTGCTTTCATCCAAATCTTTTATATAAACAATGTACAAAGCTAAGCAGGACCTTTCTGTGTGACACCATACCCGTTAGATCTTGTGAGCCAGAAAAAGACCCACTGGTGCATTTCTTTCCTGTTAGCCAGTTACTCTCTCTCCAAGATAATAGATGACCCAATGGATGATGAGATTTTATTTTCCATAATGACCTTTGATGCAGCATTTTATCAATGACATTTAAGTATCATATAAACACAGGTTCACTTTTACCCACAGAATAAATCTTGTCTTCATTGAATTCCAATAAATTAGCCAAATATCATTTTTCTTTCACATAACCCCATTGGTTTTTCCAAATATTCTTGAACTGCTCCATAATGTCTTCGTTAATTATTGACATTTTCCCTATGATAGTTGTTGAGCCAATTGGCCTGTATTTTCTGCTTTCTGTCATAATTTCTTTTTAAATAAAGGAGTTAAATTTACTATTTTCCAAACTTGTGGTATCTTTTACGAATCTGGGGGATTTTGGAAAATTAACACGATAGCAGCATCTATCTCAGTAAGATGAAGTTCATCAGGGTGCAGAGACTCGCCCGCCTACAGTTCCAACAATTTAGAAAGTACAGGTTTCCCGTTGATTGTAATGGTCTCTCCTTTCCAATTCCCAATGTACAGTTATTGCCAAGATGTTATTAGTTTCCTCTATTATGAAACCCAGTGAAAAATACCTATTTAATTGACATGACATCTCCTTGGTTTTCCATTATTCAATCCCCACTTTTCATGAATCAATCCATACTTTATTAACTTTTCCACTGCATTTCAGTTTCATAGCAATATGCAATTCATTTGACCGACTGTTGTCAATTTTTGGTCCAAATAATTATCACCTTAAATTTGACACACCATGTGTGAAACAAAATAGTGTCATGAATTAAATTCAGATTGTACTTTGTAAACAGATATTGCTCCAAGTTAAGTAGGTGGTGCCTGGATGTGGCAGAGAGAACATGATGCTTTCTAGTTGGAAAGAAAAGTGCAGCAACTGATCCTGGACTTTAAAAATCTTTTAAATGTTTGCAATATAGGTAATAGACTTTCCAGTCTCATGCCAAAAACAGAATGGCCCAGACATAAATCAGACAGATGGTCCATCAGTCAACTCACCCAGAGCACCCACAGAGTTGGCTATGCAGTTTCCGATCTGCCTGAATTCAACACCCTCCAGAGAGGATTGGTGCTATTTTGAACAGAGGAAGCAAGGAGTAAACTGTTCAACCAATCAAATTGAAGATTCATTGGACAGAAAAATATAAGGTAAAATTTAGTAAATTTATATTATTATTTACATCACTAAATCTGTAGTGAAATAATGTTGAATGATACGCAAGATGAAGTGAATGGATAAATAACAAGTACTCACTGGCAGTCAGGAGCCACTCATGCTCACCACTGGCATATTACAAGTTGTAGCATTATAACAACACGAGTAACTAGGTTTATAATTAATGAAACCAACCAAAGATATTACAGGAAGTCACTTAACAGTATGGCCTTGGAAGATGCAGTGCAAATTATTTATGAAGGCTATCAATGGAACATGGACAACACATACTTCCGATGGATGCTGTGTGACCTGCTGAGTTTCAAGTGTGTTGCACTTGACCCCAGAAACTGCAGATTTTCTTGTTTAATGATGAGAAAATAGATCTTGATGCAGCAAAACAGAGCTGAGCAGAATTAAAACCAGAGCCTGTTCAAGACGGCAACCGAACAGGAAACCTTCCCACTCTGTTCTGCTACTGAATACCAGACTGAAACATACAACCATGCTACTGCTTGTTTGCCCAACCAAAAAGGCTAAAATCAGTAAGAGGTTGTACATTCATTGCCTAATATCATGTATTATTCTGGTAACAGCCATTTTATTTTAACCTCACTATTCTGCAGCCATGTCTGGATCAAGTCAGAGTCAAAATATTAGTGATTGTGAGAAAGGGACAAAGTTGCAGAATTTGTGAGCATTTTAATGGTTAATGACACCAAATTGATGGCCTGACAAGGGAGAGGCCTCGAAATCCAAACTGCACATTTTCTGCCATTAAAATGCATTGGCAATCTTCATATTCATTTCTCTAATTGCTCTTTGTTAAAAAGTAAACAAATCAGAAAATTCTGAGGTGTTAATTCCAAACTAGCACATGAAAGCCCTTTCTCCATTACTCTCACTTCTATTTGTCAGTAACAATTGGTGTATTTCCCAAATTACTGGCTTCTCGCCTCGTTATTCTGACTTCAGAGAAAATTCTTTCAAGAGTTACAGCACAATTTATACCTGGGTAGTGTTGGCACAGAATGATGAAGCAATGGGGATGAGGGAGGAAGTGGTGTGAAATGGGGGCAGTGGAGAGTTGGGAAGAGAAAGAGGAACCTTGAAAGGATGATGTAAAACTGGTCTCAGAAGACAGCTTCCTTGTGCAAAAGGGAAGTTGCCAGGTGGATGTCTGCAAAGGCACGAGTGCCCTTCATGAATACCCACACTTTTGGGAGACCTGCACTGCAGCTAAATGCATTTTCTGGCTCCGACTCCAAAAGTTAAATCATCATCTTTCCTGGTAAAGCTGTTCCATGTCGTGCTGCTTTGCAAAAAGTGTCACATTTCTGTAGTGACAACCCGAGGGGTTTCAGAGAAAAAAAAGGGTGATTTTCACCTTAGGATTCGGAAAGAACTTTGCGTTTGCTTGACGAACCGCAGTTTTGTGTGCTTATTTTGATATTCTTAAGACATGTTTTGACTTGGAAGGGATTCAAACACTGGATGTTCAAAGTGGTTAAGTGCGTGGCTTTAAGAGAAAAGATGAACTTGAAACCCAAGTTTTAAGCTAGTATTTGGTTTTCATAATAATTGGTTTTTGGTAAGACATCAGCTTTCATTTCATGCAATTATGCTTTTTCTTTAAAAAAGACACGGCAAATACTTGTATACATTTTGTGGGTCCAGTGTTGTCGACATGCTGGAAAATATCACCCTAATCCAATAATGAAGCAGGGCCTTGTGCAAATAAATGTGGTGACATAGCTGGTTCCGAACGAGTTCTGCCCACATAACCGCTGAAGAAAACTTTGGTCAATGCTCAATTCTCATTGTGACACGATAAACATGAATTAAATTCAATTAAAAGAATACCCATTTCAAATAAAAAAATTTTTTAACAAAATGATGTACATTATTTCACATTCACTTCTCTCTTGCTCCAGTTTCTTTCCAGTGAATTCAACTGACTTGATGCTCCTGTGCCTGGCCCAGCGTGTACACAGCGTGTAAATTCCTCAGCATTCACACTGGGAAACCACATAAAATTCACCTCAGCAGCTGGGAAAGAGCAAGAGAAATGTACACAAAAAAAAGATGCAAATTGGAATGAGAAATAATTTGCAGATGCCAATTATGCAGCTGTCTTTGCTATAAAAGTTCAAAACTCCATATGACCGAGCTATACAAACACAAATTAAAGATAGACTCCATTAACAGAAAAGTTTAACGATTCAAAACTCTATAGATAAAAATCATCTAAAGACCTACCATCTTGTCAGATTGGAACAAAAGAAAACTCCAAACTGTAAATGGATGAAAAAAAAGACACAAGTAGTCCCTGACTTTCGACCGCAATTAGGACCAAAGGATCGGTTGTATCTCGGAATTTTGCCTGCACACATGGAATACCGAAGTCTTAAAGCAAACTTTTTAATCAAATGTTGATTTTGACAAATGATAAGAGGGATACAGGGCATGTAAGAGCCAAAATGTGCGTGCTTACCTTGTTAGTTGGCATCCCGGGATCCATCGGCTGGGCGTGGCCGTCTTGATCCCTGGGCGCATGTGTGGTGGACTCACGTAATGGAGTCCAGTTGGCGCACGTTGTGAGAGTTCAGGATGTGAATTCAATTTTATCAGGGTGCTCAACTCTCGTGCACGCACCAACCAAACTCCAATAGGCGAACCTACCGCACATGCTCCAACCGAAGACTCGCACATGCACACAGGAATTAAGATGGCTGCGTCCAGCCTATGGAGCCCAGGACGCTGGTTAACAAAGTAAGTAGGCACATTTTGGTTCTTACGTGCCCTGTATCCCTGTTATAGTTTGTTAAATACAGCGAAACCTGGTTAGAATGTGATTCGTTAATCCACGGGTCTGTGGACCCCAAACATTGATTTTAGGATGCCAGGCTAACAATGGCTAACAGCCACAAACTCAAAAAATTGATTCTTATAACTCATTTACAAGATGTGTATGTTAATATGTGGATTTGAAGGTCTTAAAGGTCTTATTTATAGGGTTTGAGTCACAATATTCTGTTTTCCTGCTTCCTGAATCATGACATATATGCATCTGTTCCGCGACTCGGATGTAACGTGGTATGAAATCTTCGATCCCGGCTACTGTGTTCTAACAAGGTTTTACTGTACAACATAAATTTTATATATTTTCTTTTATATATACATATATATATATATTTTTTTACATTTGGTCTTATGTGCAGTTGTTCCATAGGTCACAGGTCAGAGAGTATATGTAGTTAAGTTTAATGTAATTAATTACATAAGCCAATGTGGCAATGTTTGTCATCAATTTACAACTCTTTTAAGAGATTCCATCTGCCTCTCTCCAGTAGAAAAATTGGCAATACGACAGTTGCAAGCAGATTTTTCACTAATTCCACACCATTTCCACCAAGCACTTCAACTGTGGACTGAAACAAATTTGATCAAAACTTCCTCTCCAATTCCAGGAATATAAACCCCCCAAGTGACGGTTTTAATGAAGCACATGAATCATAATTATTGTGAGCAATTCTGGTCACTCAATTACAGGAAGAATGTGGAAGCTTTGGAAAGGGTACAGAACAGGGTTCGAGAATATGATCTACGAACAGCGTTTGGACAAACTTGATTTTTTTTTCTCTCTGGAGCAGCAATGCTGAGGTGAGATCCGAAGGAAGTTCATAAAATTATGAGAGGTATAAATGGGGCAGATAGTTAGAACCCTACTCCAAACTAAAAATGTCCAGTTAGGGGGATATGTATTTAAGGTGAGAGGGGGAAAGTTTGCAAAGAGTTGTGCAGGCAAGTGTTTTTTTACATCGAAAGTGGTGGGTGCCCAGAACGAGGTGCTGTCTTAGTGGTGGAAGCAGATTCAATTTTAGATAGTCGTGAATATGCAGGGAATGGAGGGAAATGGATCGTCTACAGGCAGGAGAGATCTAGTTCAGTTTTGCATTATGTTTGGCAAAGACCTGTAATTTCAAGCTGTGGCACAAGGTTCTCACAACTTCAATGTAAATATTGCATTTCACAGCAACATAAAAGCAGTCAGGCTGTAAATCTGTACCAATGGAAATGCTCATCTTGAAGACAGTACAGTAACTGTTGCACTGGTATAAAAAGCTTACACTGACCCCCAGAGGAAGAGAATCAAAGGAGTTGACATGATTTCCTGTAAAAACAACAATAAGAATGCGAGGGAGAATTTGAACAACTATGTTCCCCTACGTCACATTCACTACACCAAAAAACACACTTTAGTTTGGGGTCAGTTTCCTCTGCACAAGGTATTTCAGCACCAGTAAATAAAATGCGGCATCCCGTCTTTTTTATGGTTTCAGAGCATCTTTCTTCGGAGAAATTAAATAATTCAACAATAATTAACATTACAGTTACATGTTTGCTGCTGTCCATGCATTTGAAATTAAAGTTTACTTTCTCATTTCTCATTCTTGCTACCTACTTCTGCAAATTTGTGTGCAATCCACTGCTCTTTCTCAAGAGTTTGGACTCAATTAATCTGAAATCTGAGAAAGAGCTGTGGATTGCAAACAATTTTGATCCTTTGATCCTCCCTGCAATTGCAAACAAACCGACACAAACTACTTTCCAAGGCGGGAAACCCATGACTCTTGAGCTATCTTCCAAACAGAATTACTTTTTCTCGAATAAAGCATCTGAGAGACATTGGCATCAAAACAATCACAGATTACAATTCAGGATCCATGAATTTAATAACCAGTTCATTAAACAATGAGCAATATAGCAAGCCTCACAAGAATGCATATGTTGGAATTCTGAGCAAACAATGTGAAGCTCTGGGGACTCATTGGGTCTGATTGACTGACTCCCTCCACATTGTTTGCAAACAACAGAACATTTCCCAACTAAACATCCAATTAGAACTTTGATGAAAATCAAAATTGCCAGTCAAATGTTTTTGCTGAGTTCTATTTCAAAATAAAATCAACAAATAACTAATTTTATAGAAAGGTCTAAGAGACATTTTAGAGTCAAATTAAATAGATGATTGCTTATTTCACCAACAACAATACTAATAAGTTAAAAAGATCTATAATTCAACACATTACAAAACATGGTGTGGTTCAAACACCCCAGATTAATTTTGGTGATTGTGTGTCCACCTTTTCCATTTTAAAATCACATGTCAGGACCGAGGGCCTTTTAAACTGACGTGTAAAATGGGGTTAACTGAGAAACTTGCCCGGTTAGCGCCCCAGTTACGTGGAAGTTAGAAAGGGTCCGACCTGGTCAACCCTCTCGGAATCCAACCGGGTCCCCGACCTACCTTAGAGGTAGTCAAGGAACCCCGTTAAACTTATCGCGTCCACAGGCGATTTGAAAACGTAAGTGGCCAACCCGCTTATTCCAGTGGTATCAGCACTTGCGTGCGTGCGTCACTGGGCAGCCAGCATCCGAACCTCCGGTGAGTACTTGATGCGTCATTGCGGGGGGTGGGATCCCCTTTAAATCGCCAGGTTGGTGATTTAATAGGTAGATCCCCCTGCAGTAATCGCACCCGGGTCCCAGGAGGGCTACAGTTTAAAAGAGGCGAGTGAATTGTCTGTGTCCAGGCTCATAATCTCCTCCTTCCACCTGCTCTTCTCTTTCCTGCTCCTTTAACCACTCCTCCAGACCATTTTCCTCTCCCTTACTTTGAAAACACATACTTTTTTTTAGTGCACCGTTCCCAGAGGCACTGCAATACTGGGTCGATGCGTGGAGTGGACGGAGCAAGCCCCTATCCCATACATACTTGATCTCCAACTTTCGCTTCCAGTCAAGTGCCTCTTCAGTGGTTTTTGTGCAACCCCTTCTCCTGAGGAAGTTCAAGTTATGTCTTGGGGTTGTTAGATGCACACAAAACTGCCTGTCATGTCAAATGCAGGAAACACAGCACAAGGTGAATTTAACCGAAAAAGAAAACAGAAGCCAATAAGATGACACAACAAGAGGACATTATCCTCCTCTCATTGGAGACCAGCACCTCCAGGTTCCCAAACATTTTCTTTCACCAGTTATCTTGAGCCTCCCCTTCATGGACTGCTCCGACAGCACAAAAGGGCACGATTGCAATTCACTTTTTTGTACTAGGATTATTGCGAATATTTATTATCTATTATGTATTTATTTGATATTTTAATTTAATTCAATTGGTGCACTATTTATAGCTTTTCTTTACAAGTACCTGTTCAGCTGCAGGTAATACTCACTGTCATTCTCCATCTTGCAAGAAACAAAGCGTAGGAGTTAGCACAAGGAAAGGAGTTTGTACGTTCTCCCTGTGTCTATGTGGGCTTTCCCCCGAGGGCTCTGGTTTCCTCCAACCCTTCAAAATGTGCCGGGGGTGTCAGCGAAATGGGTGTAAATTAGGTGGCACGGACACGTGGGCTGAAATGGCCCGTTACCATGCTGGATGTCTGAATTTTAAAAATTAAATTATGGTATGCCGATGAGCAAATTATGGCAGTTTCTGTTCCTTCGCATAGCTTGGATCAGAAGGTCATCATAATAATGGATTCATAATCACTTCTTTCTTTAGAATAAGATCTTCAGCCTTTCATGACTTTGTGCTCATTATATGCAAGAATGTAATCTGAATAACTTTAATTTTCACTTACCATAAAAGGGCTGGAGCAGTCTCCTCCAGGGTTAGATTCAGCACAAGTTGCACCTGCGACCTTTAAGACCAAACATTTTAACAAACACATTCTCAATCATTTGAAAATTGCACAACTAAAATGAGTCTGTAAAATATTTCATATATAGAAACTTTCCAAGGCACAGGATAATAAAGAATGTGCTTCCAAGTAATTTTGGACAAGTGGCGGGGGTGGGGGGGGGAGGGGGGGAATTGATGCTCACCGTGAACTTGCCTTGCAGTATTTTGAAGAATTAAAGACTTGTAGTTTACTCAGTATTGTTAAAGGCATTTTTATTTTTAAATTGCACACATAAATTTATCATAACTTCATGGGAAACAGAATTGGGTCTGCCATGGAAGTACATTGGCCCAGAAGGGCTTAGATCAAGGGGATAAAAGATAGAACATCAAGATGAAACGTGGAGGAAATCAAATGAAGAACAGGGAAACTTTTTATTATTAAAATGCTGAATTCTGAATGTAGAGAATTTCTTTGTTGGGAACCCATTTTGAGTGAGGAGAAAGATGTTGATAACACAGGCATAAAATACTGATGGGAAGGAATTGATTAATACACATTTTTTCATCCCACTATTTCTTTTAATTCACATTTATGTTTGAGTATACAATTCATCATTGAAAATTTTCACACCAAAATATGTCTCCAATATCCACAATTTTAGATGCATGTTCTGCATTGACAAACTCATTGGAGTCGTGTTGATTTCAAAATGAACATACAATCACCACCATCTCCCAGTCTTCCATTTAAGTTGCCCTAAATTACTTGTCATTGATCTAACTCTATCTTAGGCAGCCAAACATAGAATCCTCAAAAACCTCTTGTACTTACAGGGGAATCTGGAGGATTTTCCTCATCCCTTGAAAAAGAACTATTGAAAGCCTTGTTGAAAGTCTCACTGTTTTGCTTGTGCTTTTCAATTGTAGCTTGGATAACCTATTTAAAAAATGACAGTGCTTTTATGATCGTTAACAATTCATTCTGAAATCAAAAGAAATACAAAGTAAAAACAAAATCTTTTGCTATTCATCCTGTACCTGAAACCAATCTTTCCTTTCTTCCTCAGTCCTGAAAAATTAACATTTTTGTAAATTAATTACACTGACAAGTCATGCCCTTTTTGTTCAAATCATGGCTTTCAACATGCATTAAAAACCTTAATTTCATATATTTCACATCAAACGCACATTTGTTTGAAAAACAAACAGGAAATTTAACCAGAATAAACATAATGATAGTTTTAAAAATGTTCATGTACCTTGCTTGAAGTTCAAGAGATCGCTGCTTTCCTATTATTGTAAATGTATGAGTTACATTCGATTTCATAATTTCTTGGACCTGAAAAAGAGTTTCAGTTATTCCAAACATCCTAACAACAAATGTTCTGTGAAATATTTTGGAAAAATAAATGATATCACAAACCTGCATTCCAGCAATATCAATCCTTTCCCTCACACTGAATTTCTGTCCCATCAGTCGAAGCTTTGGCACGCAGTAAAGAACCATATTGTTGAACTAAATGGAAAAATAGTTAATTTAAAACTGTGTCCATCTCCTTTAATCTATTTATATTGCACAGACTATTGAGGTCTCAAGATGGCAACTAATAATTTACAATATTAATACAAAACAACTTTAATTTCCATTTCAGTAATAGGTATAATAGATGGGACTTAGGAAAAGTTCAATAAATCATTGAAGCAGTCTTGGTATCAAGCTGTTTAACTTGTAAATTAATCTATAAAGCCATTAAAAAAATCCAATATATTACAAAACAATAAGTTGTGCCATTGTAGTTGTGTTAACTGTGCTGCAGAGTTGAAGGTGAGTTGAACCAACTGATTTACTGATTCAAAGGCTGCACACCTAAGAACCCTCTCCCAGCAGTTGCCGTGACCTGCGGGACGGAACTGACGTCAGCCGCTAGGCTGTGGGCTTTCCCTGCCCCTGGAGCTCTCCCAGTCAGATCTGCTGTGGACTTGCCCGTGATTCTGTGAGCATAGGCAAGCCGCCACATGACCCCACCCTCAGAACCAACATTAGGAGGTGTGGAGTCCATGGTCAACACCTCTTTAGTCCATTTGGGTGGCTGACCTCGTTGGCGTAGGAGTGCCACAGTCACAGGGAGTACCAGGTCTAGGGGGTGCGCCGGCTTGAGGCAGTCAATGGTGAAGGTCTCCTCATGGCTGCTCACATCGCGGATGCGCGTGGTTCCATTCCGATGCATCACCTAGTATAGGCCCTTGTACGGCTGCTGTAGTGGAGTCCGATGCATTCCGCTGCGAATAAAAACATAGTAGCAGTCCCGAAGCTCTTTGGGGACAAAGGAAGGTGTCGGGCCATGGCATGAGGTTGGGACAGGAGCTTGTATTCCTACCTTATCTTGGAGTCTTGTGAACACTGCTGCGGTGTCTCCACAGTGCCTAGGGCCACTGGCACAAACTCGCCTGGAACTGTCAGTGGGGCACCTTATACCATATTCTGCCGATGACATGGCTAAGTCTTCTTTGGGAACTGTGTGGATGCCAAGAAGCTCCCATGGGAGCTCGTCCACCCAATCCAGGCCTCAGAGGCTTGAGGGCTGCCTTCAGGTGCCAGTGTAAATGCTTTACAAGGCCATTGGACTGCAGATGGTAGGCCCAAGTGGCTGTACCTGCACCGACTATAGGCTGGACGTGAACTGTGACCCTCTGTCTAAGGTGATGTTGGCAGGCACACCGAAATGTGCAACCCAGCTTATAATGAGGGGTCTGGCGCAGGACTCTGTGGACATGTCAGCAAGCGGTACGGCTTCTGCCCACCTGGTGATCCTGTCAACTATGGTTAACAGGTACCTTGCCCCTCGAGAGTCTGGCAGCAGACCGTCGATGTTCACGTGGTCATGCTCAAACCTCCTGTGCATCGGCTGGAAAGTTGAAGGAGGGCCTTCACGTGCCTCTGAGCTTTGGAGGTCTGGCACTACTTGCGTGCTTGCGTAGGCCATGCCAAACAAATCTATCCACCACCAGTCGGACGGTTGCCTGAATGGACAGATGGGCCAAACCATGTAGTGCATCGAAAATGTGACGCCTCCAAGTGGCTGGAATGATAGGCTGGGGTTGGCTGGTGGACACATCACAGAGGAGCTTGCTGCCTGTTGGACCGATGGGGATGTCCTCAAGTTGCAGGCTCGAGAATATGGTGCGGTAGGCCGGCACTTCTTCAACCAGCTTCTGTGCCTCGGTGAGCACCACGTAGTCCAACCCTGTGGACGGAAAATGCACCGGGTGGATGGAGGTGTGCGAGAGAGTGTGTCGGTCACAGCGTTGTTTTTCCCGGAGATGTGTTTGACGGTGGATGTATACTCCGAGATGTATGACAGTTGGTGTTGCTGCCGTGCCGACACTTTGGCTAATGCGAAGGTGAGAGGTTCGTGGTCTGTGAAGACCGTGAACTCCTGCCCCTCCAAGGAATACCGAAAGTGCTGGATTGTGAGGTAGAGAGCTTGCAGCTTCCTGTCGAAGGCACTGTATTTCAGCTCCGGGGGACGCAGGTGTCGGCTGAAGAATGTGAGTGGTTTCTACTGGCCCTCAATTAGTTGTTATGCACGCCGCCATCTGCTGAGTTGAAGTCGTCAATCATGAGTGCTTGGGCACATCCACCCACAGGTACACCAGGAGGGTGGAATTTGCAAGGGAGTCCTTGGCCTGCTAGAAAGCCGCCGCTGGCTCCGTGTCCTAGTGATTTCCTTTGCCTTGCCAGATATCAGGCCGAACAGGATTTGCATGATTCAGGCCGCTGATGGTAGGAATAGGTGATAAAAGTTGATCATGCCCACAAACTCCTGTCGGCCCTTGACTGTACTGGGCCTGGTAAATTGGTGTATGGCTTTGACTTTCATTGGCAAGGGAACCGCTCCATGCTAGTCAATGCAGTGCCCAAGGAAATCAATGGTCCACAGCCCAAACTGGCACTTCACAGGGTTGATGGCCCCATCAATTCACTCAGGCAGTGGCAGAGTTGGTGCAGGTGTGTCAAATGTTCTTGGTGCAAGCAGCTGGTGATCAGGATATCATCTAAGTACATGAAGACAAAATGCAATCCGTGCCCCACCGAGTCCATGAGCCACTGGAATGGCTGTGCCGCATTCTTGAGTCCGAAATGCATCCATAGGAACTCGAATAGGCTGAACTGGGTGATAAGGGCCTTCTTGTGGACATCGCTGAGGTTGACAGTGTTACGAGTCCAGGGATCCAAAAAACCCAGCAGCATTAGAAATGCACCATGACAAAGGGTTACTTAAACAAAAGTTGCTTTTAATTATTTTTGAACATGAAAACGGAATCAAACTTTAACTTATCTCTATTGACTCACTTAACCTACTTAACCCCCTTCTAATTCTCAGCGCATGTGTGTGAAATTTGTGTATAAGTTCAGCAAAGTTTTTTGGTTCACAGTCCAATCCCAATGGTTGCAGGCAATTCTTGTACTGTGCACAGAAGTTAGCATTAATAAAGTTCACTAGGCTTTGGTGCTTAACAGGTAGATGGTTACCACTCAGGACGGTTCTTGTTGGTTTTCAGAGAGAGAGTTTTTCTTGTTCCAGGACATCCACAACTGATTCCTTTTTAATCAGCCACTCTAGTGTCTTGCTGTGAAAATGCCCCCTTCAGGGTTCTCCAGATGATAACCTCTTTCTTTCAGGTTACCACAGAGTTCCTTTCTGTTTCTCCTATTCCAAGGGAAACACCGGACAGCCAGTCCTCTCCTTTGGCCAGGCCATCTTCCAAAGCTAGCCAGCTTGTCCCTCTGGAACTGACATCTGTGTCTTTCCTCTCTTTCACTCCTTCCTCTCTGAGAGCAAAGCTGGCTTTTTCCTCAGTTTTCTGCCTGCAAAGATCACATGACCTTCCAGACAGTAAATGCTCTTTTCCAGACAAAGCTGCTACTGCCTGTTGATACATTTGTTGCCTTTTGCAAATAACGGTCCATTATGAGACTCTGAGTATTCTTTCAAAAGCTCCTGCAAAAATTCTGTTTTAAAGTGTTTGTGTGTGACCTGCTCTCACAAACCTTTCCCAATTTATCTCCCAAACACCTCTATATACTCTGTCACAACAGGAATCTGGTGAATCCCACGGACCAGGTCATCCTTGGAGAAGATGCGTGCCCCATGCAAAATGGCCATAAAGTATGAATGTGGGGCACTGGGTAGCGGTCTGCCATGGTAGTGTTGTTGAGCCTTCTGTAGTCACCACATGACTTCCATCTTCCAGCTGACTTGGGCACCATATGCAGTGGAGAGGCCCACGGGTTGTCTGAGTGCCGGACGATCCCCATTGCCTCCATTTCACTGAACAATTCCTTGGCGAGGTGGATTTTGTTGGGCAGGAACCTGCATGTCTGGTCGTGTAGCGGTGGTCCTTGAGTGGGAATGTGGTGCTATACACCATGCTTAGCGGCGTCTGTGGAGAATTGCAGTGTAATAATGGTCAGGAACTCCACTAAAACTCTGCCAAATTTGTTGCCTGACAAGGTGACAGAGTCCAGGTGTGGGATCGGTAACTTGGCTTCGTCGAGAGAGAAGGTCTGGAAGGACTTGGCATTCACTAGGTGCTGTCCCTTGAGGTCCACTAGGAGTCAGTGTCCCCAGAGGAAATCTACACCCAATAAAGGCTGTGAACGACCAGATGAAATGGCTGGAACTGAACTGTAGTGGGATGGTTTGCATGTCACATGTGCGAATACTGCTGTTGGTGGCAGTGGTGAGCACCACTCCTGACTTCCTGGGGCAGGTATTATGGCTCAACGTGGGCAAAATACTAACCTCAGCCCCTGCGTCTACGAGGAACTTTCACCTGGAGTGTTGGTCCCATTGTAAAGGAGGCTATCATGGTGGCCAGCCGCCATCACCATTAGTGAGGGCTAGCCCCGGCATTTCCCGGAACAGAATAGTGGGTTCCTGAACCCCAATTTTGGTGGTAAAAACAAGCAACAGTCTGACCCAGGATTGCTCCCCGCTGCGGGCATCACTGGGTTTGTTGGTGGCATGGGGAAGGCCCTGGTCGATGGAGGCCCCGCCATGCTGCTTGATGTGCCACAGGATATCTGTGCAGGCCGCAACTTTGCCTGGGTCACTGACCTCGTCGTCAGCGATGAGGGGGCAGATATCTTCTGGCATCTGCTCAAGAAAGACTTGTATGAACAGTAAACATGACTTATGGCTGTCTGCTAGTGCCAGCATCTCATTCATTAAGGCTGATGGCACGCGGTCGCCCAGGCCGTCCATGTGGAGTAACCGCACTGTGCGTTCCCGGCGGGAGAGGTCAAAAGTGAGGATCATGAGCACATTGATTGTTTCATACCTGTCCACAACCAGTGGCTGGGGTAGGAAGTCTATGATTCGGCCTGCTGTTTCCTGGTTGAGTGAAATTGCGACGACTGAGACAATTTGCCTGACTTGGAATTGGGTTTCCTCCTGTTCAAACCAGACCTGCAGTGGAGGTCTAGAAAGTTGGTAGTTTCAGTGAAACTGTATTCTGCGGGCTTGGGTCGGTCATCGTTGGGTCCAAATGCTGTTTGGAGGGTCAGGGCCAAATGAAATTTCATGTAATAGGACACTGTTTTATTACTACGATAATAAATTGAATCATGAATGGTTTATTTCCCCCCCCGCCCCACTCCCATCTTTCCCAAACCCTAATACCACAAGAAGATTATATAAATTAAACAAACACAAAAGATAAATTACTGTAAAGTCATAGACCCTAAAAGGAACTTAAGAAAAACCCAAATAAATAAAAACCATAAGGAACAAAATACACGTTATCTGTGTCACAACCCCCTTCGTTTTTCTCAATCATTCCACTACTGGCATGGATTGTTGCCTTTCCTTTATTCAGAAGGATGTCCATCATGTTCCCCAGAAGGTACAATTCCAGATCCCTGTGGAAAATCCACTTTAGTAATTTTTTTCAGAATGTCCCCATATCCTCCCAGAAGGATCTCACCTTTGTATACAGCCACGCTGAATGGAGAAAGGTTCCAATCTCCACACCATGCCTAAAGCATATTTCTGAGATTTTTGATTTAGATTTATGTGATTTTTGTGATGTGAGGTATAGTTGATGCAGGAAATTGTATTGCACCAGTCTGTACCTGGCATTAATGACTGCTATCTTGCTGTCCTGACCTAGGTCTGACCAGCACCACTCGTGGATTGTCGTGGAAATCCGTCTCCCACCTTTCCCTTGATTTGTGTAAGCTCGGCTTCAGGCCCTCACTTTGGAGTAGGAAATACATCATAGTGATAAACTTACATGCATTCCCCCTTCAAATTAGTGTCTACATGTCACTACACACAGGCAGGGCCATAGACAGCCCCAAGTCATCCCTTAAGAAAGATCTAAGCTGAAGATAGCAGAAGAAAGTTTTATTCAGCAAATCATATTTATTTCTCAGCTGTTCGAATGACCTGAGCTGCCCCTGTTCATAACAATCCTTGATACACCTGATCCCCTTCCGGCACCAGGTATCCAGGGTCTTATTATTCAAGGTCATAGGTATTCATTTGTTCTGGGACAAGGGGTTTTTGGAGATAACCCGAACTTGAGCCCGATTCAATAGTCTGGACAATTCTTCCCTCATACTGGGTACAATACTTGTTCTCAAAGAGTAGGATTTTATTTGATTCAGCTTAACTGACCAGAACTATTTTACATTCTCATACATTTCTGGGTTAATGCCCCATTCTTTTTCAGTTATACACTGATTAGTTTCCTGTAACAAAAATATAAGTAAGAAGTTACAAAAGGAAACTTCATTTTACGACTTTCCCCAAATGCGTTTATGCTGTTTGGTTATAATAAATCAACAACAGTGAGAACTGGAGTATAACAAAATGTTTCCCCAGAGTAGAAAATGGATGACTATCAGTTTCAGGGAGGGGAAATTAAGGTTGTCCCAAAATATTGAATCTTGTACTTAAGTAGCAAGGCAGAAAGACATCAATATGACATCTCTAGTGGTGTGGAATAACAAAAATAATGGTAACTCAGAACTTCATTAACTTATTTATGAAGGAATAAATATTAACTGCTAATCCATAGGGTGGGAGTTGGGAAGATGACCTTTTTAAAATCTTATGATGAGATTCAGTTGGCTTACCAGAAACAGGTATCGATCTTGAGCTGAACCATTCTTCGCTGATAGCTTCTGGATGTGACCCTCTTTTATAAGTTCATTCGCTGGATTGACAATATCTGCTTCACCACCAAGCCTTTCATATACTTCCAGTAGTTTATTCATTTTTTCCTGCAGATTAAAAATTGTTTAATATCTTGGCAGTGGCTGAAATAATATGTTTATGACATTATCATTTTTGATCAATGAGATGACACAGTTTTTTAACATTAATTCCATAAGTTACTTCAGTGCATGGGCACTTTGCTTCATATTTGAACAGCACATGAATGCCAAAAACTGGGCATGGAAAGTGGTGCTATTTTCACACCACATATCATTTCTGCAAATTTTATTTGCAATGATTATAAAATTATTAAAAATGACAAATATCCTATGGATTATTTCAAAGTTATGGAGCTCTAACTCTCAGAAGATGCTTACTGAAATCTCCAAAGACAAAAAAAAATGTTTTGCGCCAATTGTATTTGAAGTTGAAGGCTTGATTTTTTTTCCTAATTATTTTCCGTTCTGCACCAGCCCTGAAGGACAAATCCTTTTAAGGCTTTTCTCACCCAAATTTCCAGATTCTTCGATCTGGGCCAGAACTGGCAGTGACATTGCCAGATCACAAGTGATTACACCCACAGTGCGAGGAAGCTAGGCACTCAGTAAATGCTAAAATCCCAGAGGTGCTGACCAAGTACCACAAGCACACGAATACTGAACTCCTCATTGAGTACAATGGTCGTACATATGCGTGTTGAATTCTCCATCAATATGTGCTAACTTTCACTTGGTTAGACTTGCCCAATCCACCAAAGGCAATGAGAATCCAAGGTCACATTTGGTTTTAAATTAAGACTGGTTTAATGAATGAATGAGAGTTTATTGACATTTACACAAGTGGAATTCTTGCTTGCTGCAACTGCAAAGGTATGTAAAATACACCAATAATATCTATAATTTAATTATGACAGAAGAAAAAAATAATAAATAAAGGGAGAAATAAATGTTCACAGTTGCAGTTAGTGCAATAAAATTATAATATTATTGTTCAAAGGGATATCAAGTGTATTATATTTTTAACAATTTAAATTCTTTTAATTGTTTTAAGTTTCATTGTACCTGATGTTCAAGAGTGTTTATACTTGACAATTTTGATCACCATTTCTGGATTTATCAAAACAGCTGTGGACGAGTGTCTCCCCACCAAATCATTCAGGGTCTTACCCAACCAGAAGCCCTGGATGAACAATGAAATCCAGAACTTGCTGAGAGCCAGATCACAGGCAATCAAGACTGGAGATCCCAGATCAGTGCAACAGGAGTAGGTATGACCTGGAGATCCCAGATCAGTGCAGCAGGAGTAGGTATGACCTGGAGATCCCAGATCAGGACAGCAGGAGTAGGTATGACCTGGAGATCCCAGATCAGTGCAGCAGGAGTAGGTATGACCTGGAGATCCCAGATCAGGACAGCAGGAGTAGGTATGACCTGGAGATCCCAGATCAGGACAGCAGGAGTAGATATGACCTGGAGATCCCAGATCCGTGCAACAGGAGTAGGTATGACCTGGAGATCCCAGATCAGTGCAGCAGGAGTAGGTATGACCTGCAGAAAGCTATCTCTCAAGCAAAGTGGAGATTCCGGATGAAAATGGAAACTTCAAGGGACACCTGACAGCTGTGACAGGGCCTAAATGTCATAACCTGTTACAAAACCAAATCAGGTGAAGTAGCAGATGGCAAAGCTTCTATCCTGGAGGAACCCGATGCCTTCTACACCCGATTTGATGACAGTAGCCGTGAAGGACCACCCGTCCGCACCCCCACTTCCTATAATGATCCTATCCAGTCCGTTTCTGAGGATGACAAGTGTGCTGCCTTCAGGAGAGTGAATCCGAGGAAAGCATCAGCCTGGATGAAGTCCCTAGCCAAGTATTAAAAATCTGAGCTGACCAACTTACCAATGTATTCATGAATATCTTCAATATCTCACTCCAGCAGGGTGTAGTACTCACCTGTTACAAACAAGTGTTAATCTTACCAGTGCCCAAGAAGAGGGCAGTAACCTGCCTTAATGACTATCGACCAGTAGCACTTACACCAACAGTGATGAAGTGTTTTGAAAGGCTGGTGATAAAGCACATCAGCTCCTGTATGAGCAGTGACATGGATACATTCCAGTTTGCCTATTATAGGGACAGGTCTACAGTGGATGCCACTGGTCCTACACAAAGTCCTGGAACACTTGGACAGCAAAGATGCATACATCAGGATGTTCTTTATTGATTATAGTTCAGCATTTAACACCATCATCCCTTCAAACTGATCACCGATCTCCAAGTCCTGGGAATTAACATCCCATTGTGTAATTGGATCCTGGATTTCCTCACTTCCAGACCACAATCCGTGAAAATTGGTAAGAACTTCTCATCCATAATCTCCATCAGTACCAGAGCATCACAGGGCTGTGTTCTTAGCCCCCTGCTCTACTCACTTTACACCTACGACTGTATGGCTCGGAATGACAATAACTCCATCTATAAATTTGCTGACGATACCACGGTAGTGGGTTGTATAAATGAAGGGGATGAGACAGCAGACAGGATGGACTTTGAAAACTTGGCTGAATGGTGCACCAACAACAACCATGTACTCAATGTCACCAAAACTAAGGAACTGATTTTTGACTTCAGTAAAGAAAAGCCAGAGGTATACAATCCAGTGATCATTGTGGGATCAGAGGTGGAGACGGTAAGTTACTATCTCGGAGGATCTTTCCTGGACCCAACACTCTAATGGCATCATGAAGAAAGCACGTCAGCGTCTCTACTTCCTCAGGAGTTTGAGGAGGTTTGGTATGACACCAGAAACCCTGCAAATTTCTACAGAGAAGTGGTGGAAAGTGTGCTGACTAGCTGCATCATGGACTGGTATGGGGACATCAATACTCCGGAGTGTTAAGCCCTCCATAAGGTAGTGGATACAGCCCAGGACATCACAGGCAAAATCCTTCCAACTATCGAGAACATCTACAAAGAATCCTGCCGTCGTAAAGCAGAAGCAATTATCAAGGATCCACACCAACCAGCACATGCTCTGTTCTCTCTGCTGCCACAGGAAAGAGGTAAAGGCTCCACAAAACTCACACCACCAGGTTCAGGAACAGCTGCTACCCCTCCATCATCAGGTTCCTCAACAACAAACTCAATTAAGGACTGTACTTGTGCACTTTATTGATTTTTGTTTTTATTCTCTCTATATTACACAGTCAGTTTGTTTAAATTTACTATCTGTTTACAGTTCTTTATTTATTTACATGTAAACGCTGTGTACCAATTGATGGTAATTCTGCCCCCACGCAGGAAAAAGAATCTCAGCGTTACATGTGAAATCGTGTATGTACTCTGACAATAAATCTTAATTCTGGAGGTGGGGGCTTTCAGATAATTTGTCAACGGGACTTATTCTGACCTGCTGATCACTACCTGCTATCGAGCAGGACTTTCCGACCTTGGATCAGGATTCCATTAAAGTCTGCAGCTAGTGCCCTTGACTGCAACAAGTATGGGTAACAGCAATTTTGGCCTTAAACTTCAATAATTAGCAGATTTAAAATGATCTCATCCTTATCTATGGGAATAAAGATTAATAATCAGCAATGTGTTGGGTGGGTAGAGAGCCTATTTCTAGGCTGAATTGCTACCCAGTATTCTCCCCCAGAGGATTATTCAAGATTCTTTTATTGTCATGTCACAAAACAGAAAATATAATGTTACACAAAATTTCCTTTGGTCTACTGTAAGGCAGACAAAGAATTCAGCAGAAATTGCCCAGCGCCCCTTACAGACAGAAAAAGAGGCGCAAAGAGAGTCCCCCATAGGACTTGTGTTGTTATCTGGTCACAGGACCCATGAAGAGATAACGACACAATATGCAAAACACGAGCAGCAGCTAAATATTAGTTCCAATGAACAGCCCTTCAACATGGTGCTGAGCTCATAACCCTCAAGGAAGCAGAAGTTTGCAGTGGCTTTGTGCATTGGCGTATTATTTGCAATATCCTGGGTTAAATAATAATAATCTGATATTAGCTTATAATCTCTTTCCTGGTTTAAAAATGCCCTGGCGTGAGAAACAGGTGCCAAAAACCAACTGAAAATGCTTTCATCGGGCATAAAATGTACTTTGGGATGCTTCTTGATGTTTAAGATGGTTTGACATATTCACGACTTTTAATTGTTTTAATTTTGGTCTTTCTGTTATACCTTGCAGTGAGGCCATAGCAGCAACTGAATGAGGAAAAAAAAACTCCATTTAATAACAATTTTATTTTATTCCAGTAGCAGCAGATTCAAGACAATCCAGACCTTACTGTCAAAAAGAGTTCTGTGGAAGCAGCTTGAGGAGCTCTTTTCTCCTTCTTGATTTCCCATCTCAACTGGGTACAAATCTGTTGCTCACATTGTTGTAAATGTGTCTCATGAAAACGGTCAGTTCATCAACACCTCGAATCACACAACGATGCACTCTGCCCACTCTGGCAGTGCCCCATGCATGTCACATGGATCAACATCCTTCAGAAGGCATTTTAAGTTTGCCACCTCACTTGAATCTAATATCACATAGCATTGGGTAGTAAATGAACACAAATTCCCCCAATGTTATTTCATCAATATCCATACAAGTCAGCCCACCCAGCAAAACATTCCGCGGTGACTAGCCAGGCCTACTCCATCAGAACCTCTCCAACCAGAGAGGACCAGCATAGAAGACTCACAGGAACATCACCATCCACAAAGTTGCATACCAGAAATGACTTGAAAATAGATCACGGGGAGGGCCAGGCACAAACAGCAAAATGCATTGCAATAATCCAATCCAATTAGCCCATCAATCTCTACCTGCCCCTCTCGTGGCAGAGTCTGCAGGTCCCAGAGATGGCTCACTCATCACCCCAGAACAACAGGATTCCCAACCCCCAGTGGGGCTGTCTGCACTTCAAAAGTACTTCTTGTCGATATAAAATGTTTTGAGATGTTCTGAATGGATTATCCTATGCACAGGCTTGATCTGCACCAGGTCCTGTTTCTTATCTCGAATCCTAATGGGGACTGTAGATCCTATTTCATGATCTTCACCTTTTCTTACCTTGAATTATTTCTCACAAAAGAGGAATAAAATGGAAAAATAACCATTGTGAATTCTGTACTGCAGGAATCAGGAAATACAACTACTAATGAATTAAAAGCTTTTTCAATGACTTTCACAGTAATCATATAACCATATACAGCACAGAACAGGCCAGTTTGGCCCTACTAGTCCATGCCGGAACAAATCCCCACCCTCCTAGTCCCACTGACCAGCACCTGGTCCATACCCCTCCAATCCTCTTCCCTCCATATAATTATCCAGTCTTTCCTTAAATGTAAATAATGTTCTTGCTTCAACCACCTCTGCCGGAAGCTTATTCCACACCCCAACCACCCTTTGCGTGAAGAAATTTCCCCTCATGTTCCCCTTAAAATTTTCCCCCTGCAATCTCAAACTATGGCCTCTGGTTTGAATATCCCCCACTCTGAATTGAAAAAGCCTATCCACGTTGACTCTCTATGTCCCTTTTAAAATCTTGAAAACCTCCATCAAATCCCCCCTCAATCTTCTATGCTCCAGAGAAAAAAGTCCCAGGCTGCTCCACCTTTCTCTGTAACTCAAACCCTGACATCCTGTCAACATTCTCGTGAACCTTCTCTGCATTCTCTCTATTTTGTTTATATCCTTCCTATAATTTGGTGACCAAAACTGCACACAGTATTCCAAACTTGGCCTCACCAATGTTTTGTACAATTTCATCATAACATCCCAACTCTTGAATTTAATACTCCAATTTATGAAGGCCAACATTCCAAATGCCTTCTTCACCACTCTATCTACCTGAGTATCAACTTTGAGGGTACTATTTACCATCACTCCTAAATCCCTTTGTTGCTCTGCACTCCTCAATTGTCTACCATTCAATGTATATGACCTATTTAGATTTGCCTTTCCAAAATGCAACACTTCACACTTATCCGTATTAAATTCCATCAGCCATTTCTCAGCCCACTCCTCTAGCTTTCCTATATCTCTTTTTAAGCTTCGGTAATCTTCCTCACTGTCCACAATACCACCAATCTTTGTATCATCTGCAAACTTACTTATTCAATTCACCACCCCTTCTTCCAGATCGTTAATATATATAACAAACAATAGTGGACCCAGGACCAGATCTCTGAGGAACTCCACTAGTCACCGGCCTCCAATTTGACAAACAATTTTCTACCAGTACTCTCTGACACCTCCCATCCAACCATTGCTGAATCCATTTCACTACCTCCTTATTTATACCTAATGCTTCCACCATTTTTCCTAACCTCCTGTGGGGAACTTTGTCAAAAGCTTTACTAAAGTCTAAATAGACAACATCCACAGCTTTCCCTTCATCAATCTTTTTTATAACCACCTCGAAAAACTCTATAAGGTTTGTTAAGCATGATCTACCCCTGACAAAACCATGCTGACTACTACCTATCAATCCCTGTTCTTCCAAATATTTGTAAATGCCATCCCTCAGAACACTTTCCATCAACTTACCCACCACAGACGTCAGACTCACAGGTCTATAATTTCCAGGCTTACATTTGGACCCTTTCTTAAACAGCGGAACAACATGAGCCACCCTCCAATCCTCTGGCACTACCCATGTGACCAGTGACATCCTAACTATCTCTGTTAATGGCCCCACTATCTGTACATTAGTCTCCCTGAGTGTCCTTGGGAATACATTGTCCAGACCCGGAGATTTGTCCACCTTTATCTTTTTTAACACTGCCATCACTACCTCCTCGGTTATCCTTATATGATTCATGACCTCCCCACTATTTTTCTTTACTTCAACTGGTACAATATTTTTTTCCCGAGGAAAAGAAATAATTTAAAATTTCCCCCATCTCCTCTGACTTCTCACTCAGCCTACCCTCCCTATCTACAAAGGGTCCAATTCTATCCCTCACTAATCTTTTACTTTTAATGTACCTATAGAAACGCTTTGGATTTATTCTTACTCTGCCTGCCAAAGCCTCTTCGTGCCTCTTTTTGGCCTTTCTAATTTCTTCCTTAAGATTTTTTCTACACTCCTTGTAGTCCTCTTCGAATTTCTCATCACCCTGCTGTTTATACCTCTTGTACACCTCCCTCTTTCTCCTAACCAAATTTCTAATATTCCTCGAAAACCAAGGCTCCCTATGACTTCCAGCCTTTCCTTTGATCCTCACTGGGACATATCTACTCTGTACTCTCAAAATTTCTTCTTTGAATATTCTCCATTTTTCATTTACATTCTTTCCTGAAAAAATCATGTCTCACTCAATACTCCCCAAAGCCATTCTCATTCCTTCGAAATTTGCTTTTCTCCAATCCAGAACCTCAACTTTAGGCCTTTCTTTGCTCTTCCCTAAAACTACCCTAAAGCCAATAGAGTTGTGATCACTAGACCCAATTTATTCTCCAACATTAACCTCAGACACCTGACCTACCTCATTCCATAACAGGAGATCCAGTATTACACCGTCCCGAGTCGGTTCCTCTATGTATTGATTAAGAAAACTATCTTGCACACATATGACAAATTCTAGCCCATCCAGCCCTCTTACTGTATGGGTATCCCAATCAATCTCCCATGATCACTACCTTATGTTTATTACACATATATGCTATCTCCTTACAAATTTGTTCTTCCAATTTTCTTGGCCCATTTGGTGGTCTATAATACACTCCTATTAGTACCCTCATGCCTCCTCCACCCCTCAATTCCACCCAAACAGCCTCACTGGACGATCCCTCCAAACCATCCTGCCACCTCACGGCAGTAATGTCCTCCTTCACAAGCAGAGCAACTCCACCCCCTTTTTTACCCCCTGTTCTATCACATCTAAAACATTTGTATTCTGGAATATTTAGTTTTTTTTAGTTGCCAGTTCTGACTATTTGTAACTATTTACAAAGGCCGAAAATGAACCTTTAAGTACTACGTTTTTAAAAAGCTTACAGTTGATGCATAAAGAATTTATTTAATCAAAATAATTTTTTAAATTTTCATTAAACAGAAATTATTGACCAAAATATCTTTTCAATTTCAGGCCACACTTGGCGTCACCATCATAATTCAGAAAGGAGAATGGACGAGGCACACAATGAGAATTCAGATTTGACTCTTTAATCTTTTAAAGGAGTAATGTGCATTTTTTTTGCCTACCACTTCTCATGATTCATCAGTGCCTAGTTTGACAGCAATTGTGCTGCAGTGCTAAATGCCAAATACACGGCTTATAATCTGCAGGATGTAGCAATCATTTATTGGTCTTGCATCTGGTTGCAGTGAGACATTAATGTGTGTAGGGGAAGGAAATAAGTCTTTAAATGTGGTATTGAAACAGAAAATGTTGGCTGCCAAGGGGTAAAGCCCACAGGCGGGATAGTGGAGTCAGGAAGGGGACCATTTGTTTTGTTTTCCATAACGATACAGCTTGGCTTTAGATTTTTTTTTTAAAAAAGGACATGAATTCTTAGTACAATCAAAAAACCAGATTTTTGGGAATCTAAGAGGTCCAAGCACATAATTCACTTTCACAGTAATAAAACATTAAAGGATTGTAAACATTTCAGAAAATGTGATGCAAAATCTGCTTTGCTGCTGAACAGAGAGACAGAATTAGTCTGCCCATTGGTCACTGGAATTAATAGATGCCTGTAAAAGAAGGAAAGGGAACTTGTGTAACCAGACAAGGCAATAGCTTAAAGAATGAGAAGAACGAAAAATGGGGAGTTAATGAATGTTGCTTTGAATTAATTATGCTCTTAATATCAAAATAGCAAATGTTACAAATTAAAAAATGCATGGACTATGTATAATAAACAATCTAGCTTCAACAGCACTCTTAGTTGTTGAGAAGTGAACAGCACATTAAGTATGGACAAAACATTAAATCTTCTCACCATTTTCCTGATTGCCACATTAGAATGGTTAGCTGCAGTTGAAATGAGCTCCAATGATTCTAAAATTTAAAACAAGATCTATTCAGTTATTAAAATCCACAGGGTGTAAAATTTGCAGTTCATAAAACCACATTTTCAAACCTTTAAAACTATTAATGCATTTAAAGTGATCTCGAAGCATTGATTTTCCCCCTCTTTTTATCCAATATTTCTCCCTACCTTGTTTAAATCATCAACCTGCTCAAGGACAATGGTTAATTTACCCCCAAGATTTTATCCAACTATTCATTCTCATAGACAAACTTAAATCCTGAGCTATTTTATCAGAAGTATCTGTCCAAACCTCTGCATATTAAGTCCTAAGATAAGAAGGACATTGACAAACAAAAGAAACCACAGAAAACCATTAGCAAACACAAATACGACAGGATATGGACAGGATGCAAAGCTGGGTGGAGAAGTGGCAGATGCAAAAGAATTAAGTGATGCACTTTGGAAGCTCAAACTTGAAGATGGAGGATAATTGCAGGGTTCTTAAGAGTGTGGAGAAACAGAGGGATCTTGGGGACCAAGTCCTTGGATGCCTCAAGATTGTCACACAGGTTGATCAGGTGGAATAAGAAGGCATATGCTGTGTTGTCTTTCGTCAGTCAGGGGATTGAGTTCAAGAGCCATGAGGTAATGTTGCAGCTCTATAAACCACACCTGGAGAATTGTGTTCAGTTCAGTTGTACTATTACAGGAAGGTTATAGAAGCTTTCGAGGGAGTGCAGAGGAGATTTACCAGCAAGTTGCCTGAATTGGACAATATGTATCATGAAACAAGATTGACAGATCGCGGACTTTTCTCTTTAGAGTGACGAAAGATGAGGTGACAATATCAGATGATGAAAGATTATAGATAGGGTAGAGAGCCAGCACCTTTTCCCTAGGGTGACATAAGCAAACACTAGGAGTTTAAGGTGTGGAAGAATGTTTAGGAGAGATGTCAAAGGTAGGTTTTTGCATTGAGTGGTAGGTGCCTGAAATGCCTTGCTGTTGGAGGTTGGTACAAAGGGACATTTAAAAGACTCCCAGATGGGCATGGACGGGGAAAAAAAATAGAGAGGGTTATGGGTGTGAGGTAAGAAAGGATTAGTTTGTTGTGGAGTAGGTTTATATACGTTGGCACAATATCATGGGCTGAAGGCCCTGTATGGGGCTGTAATGTTCTATATATAATATTACAATCATACATCCGTAATATCCTTTTTTAAGGAACTACTGTGACCATTTTTCATTCTCTTCCTGACAATTATTAGGCATTTTGTTATACAGTACTTCCTCTATGATTAAGGAACAAACATGACTTCCTTTTTAGCATGATCAATTAATATATTGCACTAATTGTCTTCTTCAACTTCTGCATGCACCCAGTCTAATCATTTCAGATCAGAAGCCTGTCTCGTACATTATCAGCTTTGATTCAGAAGTTCAGTGTAACCTGCCAAATCTGTAAATAAATGTCAAGGATGGAATACAGCAGGATCTAATGAAGCCGTTCAAGAATTATAGAACAATTTGGACAAAATAGATAGTTAAAAATATCAAGGTAATGTTTTTGTCAGCTGACACCCATGATTTTTTTAAAAACTGCAGCGAAAAGGTTTGATAACACTACTTTGGATAAAATCTCGATGAAGCAGTTCCCAGCGACAGGACAAAGTGAGAACGAAACCAACAAGTGAAAGGCAAATCTTCCTTTCTTTTTTCAGAATGTTCTTTTTCTACACTATGACCAATAATAGGAATGGACTTCAAAGTAAGGTTAGTGGAGGCAAAAACTAGTATGAAAGGGACACAGTGGAGAATTAAGAACATCGACGAACCCATCCCTGGTATTTTATCCAACTATCCATTCTCATGCACGGATTGGTTGATAAACTATACGACGTGTCCTCATAAAGCGTAGGAGGAGTAAACTCTTATTTCAAGAGCAGGGGATCAATTAAGTTCAAGAAAGATAAAATCTATGGGTAAGTGAAAGATTTGCAAAAACTCCATTTTATTTATTACAAAGCTCAACAAATAATAGATTTTATCTGTTCACCAAATGTTTAAATTGTACTTTGTGATGAAGCTCCCTTTTGTAATGTACACAGCCTAATTATTTGTGACATTATCTTTATCCCATATTATCACCTGGCCATTTTGATTCCCTACATATACACAATTCATTATTTAAAACTTAAACCACATTCATCACCAATCTATATTCTTTAGCCTGGTTAAAATCCTAATTGTACAGTATCTCCCTGGGGTCCATCACTTACACAAATACATATCTCAGTAATATATTTAAATTTGATCATTTCATATCATCTCCTGGGAAACATTTATGGTTTGGTAGAAAAATATCCTCAGATCTTTTAAGTTATTCATCTGAATGATATATTATTCATTCCATTATGTTTATTGGTTTTAGCTAAACTAGGCTTCCAATTAATTATTGCTACCTGCAGACATTTTTATAAGAATACTGTTAATTTGTATTACATTTGACATAATTTGTAAACTTAGCTCTTACTTAAAAGGATCCCATTATGATTATTTATTAATATGATCAGCGAGAATTTCAGAATCAATCTCTGGGACATCCAGACAAGCTAGGAACTACCATCTATTGAATGACTGTGACTGACCAATAATAAGACATTAATTTTACGAATGCAATGTGGTCATTGATCATGTCATGGCCTTAGGTGCAATACTTATGTACCAAATCTTAAGACATTGGAGTAGAATTGGACTATTTGGCTCATCGTCTGCTCCATCATTCAAATAATGGCTGATGTAGTTTTCCTCTCAACCCCATTCTTTTGCTTTCTCCCTATTACCTTTGCCTCCCTTACTAATCGAGAAACTACCAACTTCCACATCAAATACACCCAATGACTTGGCCTCCACAGCCGTCTGTGGCAACATATTCCAAACATTCACAACCCTCTGGCTGAAGAAATTTTTCCTCTTCCCTGTTCATTTAAAAAATAAATATATTTTAGACATACCGCAGGGTTACGGGCCCTCTGACTCCCGAACCTGTGCTGTCCAAAAATCCCAACTAACCTACATTTTGAAGGGTTGGAGGAAATTGGAAGACCTGGAGGAAACCCATGCAGACACGGCAAGAACGAACAAACTCCTAACAGACTGTGCCAGATTCGAACCCTGACACTGGCACGAACCGCAATGCTATCTGTGCCACCCAAAAGCAAAATCCTTTTACTCTGAGGCTCGCTGGTCCTAGACAATCCTCCTACTGGACACCGCTCTCAATTTGCACTCTGCCCAGCCCTTTTAATATTCAATTTCAATAAAATACCTCCTCGTCCTTCTAAACGTCAATGAGTATAGATCCAGAGAGCCATCAAATGTTACTAAAATGTTAAACCTCTCATCCCTAGAATTATTCTTGTAATCCTCCTCTGATCCCTTGGCAACACCAACCCATTCCTTCCTTCAATATGGGGCCAAAACTGCTCACAATACTCCAAATGTGGTCTGACAAACTCCTGAGAAAGCCTCAGCCTTTATTATAGTCCTCTTGAAAGGAATGTTAATATTTTGAGTAGATTTCTTTCTTACTTTCTGCATCTTTCCGATCCAAGGAATCTTCAGGCAGTTTCTTCAAGTAATCTTTCAGAAGGAGTTCATATCGAGGAATGCGTTGCACTGGCTCAAGCATGTGGTGCTGTAATGTCAGGTTTCCACATACATCCTGTTTCTGTTACATTAGTTGCACAAATTAATTGGCACCAACATACCCCAACTAAACAAAGGTATAACTAATAATTTCACCAGGATAGATTCTGCAAACTTTAAACATTAGATATTTATTTCTAATCCTTGGGTACAACCAACCAGATTTGTAGAAACAGCCAAACAGTGAGATGTCCTTTGAATTTTTACAAGTCCCTGGGTAAAATAAACTTAACTTTGATTCTATTTCTCTGCTGTCTGCACAGCGGAGATAATGAATGTGAGAATTTGTGATCATCCAGTCCAATATTTTGTTTCCAAATGTGTGCAGAGTTTCAGCACAGCCAAATGCTCTTCATATTGAGAAATGTTCTCATACACTGTCTTGCTGAGTGTACAAAGCTGCATTCCGGTTCCTTGGAAGAACCTTGTAAAAATCAAGACATTTGAAGCAAATATTTGCTTATTTAAAGTACATAATCATACAATATTGGCAGCAAATAGTCAAATCTCATTTAAACAGGAGAAAGGGGGAACTGCAGATGCTGAAAATCTGAAATAAAACAGAATATACTAAAACCTCAGCAGGTCAAGCAGCATTTATAGAATTCTGATGAAGAGTTTTCAACCAGAAATAATAACTGCTTCCCCTTTCCACGGATGTTTCCTGACCAGACACATTTTTTCCAGCACTTCTAGTTCTGGTATTTTTGATTTTTATTTCAGATGAGGGGAGATTTTCCTCTCATGTCAGATGTTGATGCCAGAGAATTTGGTTGATGGCCACATATTTGATTCTATTTGCTTCAGAATGGGGGTACAACTAATGATAATTGCCACCTGGTGTAAGGTAAAACATCATGAGATGGGAATGTGTAGGGAGTTACCCTGTACAAGGCTGTAACAAGAAGGGGAGGTGTCCTTGTACTCCTGTTAGGTAAAACATCATGAGATGGGAATGTACAGGGCTGTAACAAGATGTGAATGCATCCTTGTACTTACAAGATAAGAGAGACATTGATGGATTGAGAGGCAGGAAGCTAGCAGGGAAAGGATAGCAACAGTTTTAGTCATTGGACAAGTAATGATATGATGATGTTCTAAGCACATATCCAAGGGTATAAAAAATCACCATTTTGCTGATAACGGCAGAATGCATTCTCCGACTAACATGGTTGGTCGCAAGTGTTACAATCCGGTAATAAAGAACAAAGAACCCTGATTTCGACTCAGCCTGGTGTTTGTCTCACTCATTCATGAACAAAGCAGACCTAACAATTGTTAACATGTTTCTTCTCCAAAATCTCAAAATAATTAGACCTTTCTCTTTTTCCCCTCCTGTTTGTTTACTTCAGTCGGAAACTATCCAGTTGTGTGCTTCGAAAAACTGTACTACAGAAGCTGTGATTATCCAGGTTATATTCTGTTGCCTGTAATATTTTATAAATTGTCTCCAGCCTCATTCGTCAAACAGAATTGCACAAATGTTTTCACCACACAGATACAAAGGTTCAGGACCAACTACCAATGTCTTTTAAAAAGCAATTAGTAATCAGCTAAATTCTGTTCTGGCTAGTGTTTTCCAAATCCTTGATGTATCAAAAAAAAGCATACATGAATTTCCAGAAATATGAGAATAGATTTGAGAATTCAAAGAGAAGGGGGAAAAGGAACCTTTAAGAAGGGGCTTACTTAAAGGGTGGAATGTATTTTTGGAGTGGTCATTTAGAAACCAACAGAATGACTGCTGGCCATTGGGTGATGCAGGCCTAAGGAGGGGGAAGGTGACTCTTTTAGTTATTCAAAAGACAATCAGGTTGCTATATTTTCAGTTTTACATGCATGTGTAAACAAAGAGAATAGATTTTAAATTTAGTTTTTCACTAATCAAGAGAAGACCAACAAAATGCTCGTTGAATTAGATTTCTTAATATTCTTAATATTTTTAGATGGTAATGAATATAAACTAATGGCTGTTAAATTGTTACAAATTAGATGACAAGTATAGTCATGTAATAATCAATTTTGGACCAATTTTTGGGGTCAAATTTGAGTGGGGATGGGGTCAAATTTTACACTGGTCATACTTTTGACAGCAAAATGTACCTGTGATGCTCAAGGCATTGGAAGCTCAGATGGCCAGAACCGGGTGTTAAGTCCATGACTGGGGCATCAGGAGCTAGGATGGGCAGGCAGCTGGGGCCTTGGAGAGAGAATGTGACTGGGGCATCAGAAGCACATGTGAGCAGGTGCCCATGATGAGGGTCTGTGCTCAGGACGTCAGGAGATCAGGTGGGCAGGCGGCCATGGCGAGGGTCTGCAGTCAGGGCATCGGGATCTCTGGTGGGCAGGTGGTTGAGGCGTTGGGAGCACGGATGGGCAAGCATCCTGGGCGAGGATCCATGGTCGGGTTGTTGGGAGCTCGGATAGGCGGGCAGATAAGTTGAGAGTTCGCTGTCGGGGCGTCGGGAGCTTGGGTGGGCAGGTAGCTGGGGTGAGGATCCATGGTCAGGAGTTCGGGAGCTCTGATGAGTGGGTGGTCGGGGCATTGGGAGTTCGATGGGCAGGCAGCTGAAGCCAAAAATAGAGGTAGGAACACCTTTTACATAGATTACGCAGAAAATACACGATTTTTGGGCCAATAAAAAGGGGGAGTCGACTATTACATGAGATTGACTATAAACGGTAAATGCTATGCTTCCTGTCTTAATATTTCATTAAACTGTAGAATTTTTATGGCAATTTGTAGATCCTTCTTTAGCTTGTCATCAGTACGGAGGATAACTGGATCGATACATGACGTAGCTTCTGTTCCATTTCAATTAATTTAAAAAAATCATTTTCCAGGTCCTCTGACTTCAATCTATGTTTAAACTGATACCCACAATTTCAAATTCCCTTCCATTAGATTTGTTACACAATTTTTCAGCCACAACCAATTTTTTGCTGTTTGTTATTTTTTATTGTAATAAACCAGGGATGCACATAAAATAATGGGTTTTAATTGCTTCTGAGGTCACATACATAACTTTATGTTTTACATTACAATGTCAATTCTCAGCAATAAAGCTTGATTAATTGGGCGTATCATAAATACGGGATACATCCCAGATTCCTGAAGAGGTCAGGGAGGATATTGCTGAGGTCCTGACAGGGATTATTGTATCCTCACAAGCAATGGGTGAGGTCCTGGTAGACTGGAGAGTAGCCAAAATTGTATATTGTTCAAGAAAAGTATGAACAATCTGGAAAATTATCAGTTAGCGAGCCTCACATCAGTGGTAAGAAACTCTTGGAGTGGATGCTTTGGGATTGGATTTACACACATTTGGAAAGGCATGGACAGATTAGAGAATGTCAACATGACTTTGTGTAGGACAGGTCATGTTTTACCAATTTTTTTGAGCAGGTGACAAAGGTGATTGATAAAGGACATGCAGTGGATGTTGCCAAAGCAGACTTTAGTAAGGTATTTGACAAGATCCTCCATTACAGGTTGATCGAAAAGGAAAAGATGCATGGGACCCATAGTGAATTGATAGTTAATAGTCAGAATTGACTGGCCCACAGAAGACAGAGGATAATGGTGGAAGGGTTCTACTCTAGCTGAAAGTGGAGTTCTGCATCAATTGGTGTTGGGAACTCTGTGATTCATATAAATGGCCTGGATAAAATAAAATATGTTGGTGAGTTGGTTCATAATATTGCAGATGATGCTGGGCTGAAGATAGCAGAAAATGCTAAATATAAATGGAATTCTAAATTACTTTCTGGTCCTCAGGAAGCCCCCTTACTCAATGGTCAAACTGGTGATGGGGGGGGCCTCTCATCCAAAACACCCCTAGCTCAAAATAAATTAATTCCGTTAACAATTGATAATAAAATTCTAGAAACTTGGTGTCAGAGTGGGATCAAATATATCGAAGATTGTTTTGAGCAGGGACAATTTATGACATTTGAACAAATCAGGAATAAATTATTTTTCTGTCATCTTCAGTTAAGATCTTATTTAAGGGATAAATTATGTCCAGCTCTGACCTTCCCGCATTGAACTGAAATGGAGACTCTGGTTCAAAAGGGGAATCACAAAGAAATTTATCTCAAAAATGTATTTCTTAGTTCAGGCAGAAGCCCCTAAACAAGGGCTAGATATGTCAAGAGAGAGATGGAAATCAGATTTGGGTGTAGAAATTTATCCATTTTGCTGGTCTGACCTGTGTGGGAACAGCATGAGCAATACAATTAATGTAAGGTGCAATACAATTTTTTTTTTGCATCAGCTATACCTTACTCTGCAAAAATTACATAAATTGAAATCTGTATTATTCAATTTATGCTATCAGTGCAGTCAAGATGTAGGGACGTTCTTGCATTCAACCTGGACATGAGATCCTTCTGGGAAGATTTGGGGAATCTCCTGGAACAAATTTCTGGTATTCAATACCCTCAGGTTCTAGAATTGTTTTTATTGGGGGAAATTAGCAAATATAAGACCTAAAATGAGGCTGTCGAAATATCAATTGAAATTTGTTAAACTTGCTTTAGCGGTGGCCAGGAAATGCATAGCCATTACTTGGAAATCTGATTCCCACTGAGTCTGACCTGCTGGAAGTCAGAAATGCATAGTTGAGTTCACGTAGAAAAGTTTACTTACAACCTCAGAAATTGTTACGACATGTTTTTAAGAATATGGAACCCACATTTAAGATACACGGGGGGGGAGGGTTAACCCTTGATGATTCCCCCCTCTGGTGTCCAATACCACCATTTCCAGTATCCCTCATGATGTTCAAGACATTTATCCCTTAAGGGAGGAAGTATGCTCTGGTTGAATCACACGTAATTAATGTTTTTGGAAAACAGATGATCTTGTCACATTACATGGGAGAATTAACTCTTTTTCTTTGTTTTTTGAGGGAGGGGGTCTTTCTCTTTTTTACTCCTTTTTTCGGTTTCCTACTTTTAACGATCGGCACTGTGTGTAATTTTGTATTTATAAACAAACGTGCAGAATTTGATAATCGTGATAATGTGTTGATTCTTCAGTTTTGGAATTTTATTGTACATATCTGTGACATTTCTTTGATTTCATTTGTTTTGTTGATTAAAAATCCTTAATAAAAAGAATTTTTAAAAAACATTGGTTGGGCTGTATGCAGTGTAGAGGGCTATCAAATAATACAAAGGTTCAGTTATAGATATGGGCAGATAAATGGCAGATCTTGACAAGTATGAGGTGTTGCAATTTGGGAGGTCAAAAATCAATGGGAATGTACAATTAATGGCAGAGCTCTAAAATTCATTGATGTCAGGGGGTTCAGATCCATAGATTCTTGAAAGTGGCCAAGGAAGTAGTTAGGGCAGTAAAGTATATAGAAAGTAAAAGTGACATCTGGTATACTTGCCTTAATTAGGCAGGGCATTGAATACAAGAGGAAGGAATTCAGAATATTTTTCTCAAGGTAAAACTATCACATATTAGAGGACATATGTTTACATGTGATCATATTCTTTCCACACACACACACTGAGGAGCTTAATGAGAGTATATTTTTCAAATGCCTCTATATTAGACAAAACAGTGGCCTCATGGTGCCAAAGTTCAATCCTGATCTCTGGGCTGCCTGCATGGAGTTTGCACATTCTAATTTCTACAGATGTGTGGTGGAAAGTGTGCTGACTGGCTTCACCATAGTCTGGTATGGGGCACCAATACCCCTGAGCATAAAGCCCTGCAAAAGATAGTGACCACAGACCAGATCATCACAGGCAAAACCCTCCCTGCCACCGAGACCACCTACAGGGAACGATGCTGTGGGAGAGCAGCAGCAAACATCAAGGATCCACACCACTCAGCACACGCTCTGTTCTTGCTGCTACCATCAGCAAAGTGGTTTCGGTGCCACAAGGCTCACACCACCAAGTTCAGGAACAGCTGCTACCCCTCTACCATCAGACTCCTCAACGACAAACTCAGTCAGGGATCCATTTAACAACTCTTTTGCATTTTGTTGATTTTTTTCTGTTTGTTTACATTTCTTTTCTTGCTTACATGTGTAAATATCTTCTTGAGTGCAGTCTTTTTGCATTACCGTCCATTGGTAATTCTGCCAACCCACAGGAAAAGGAATCTCAGGGTTGTATGTGATGTCATGTATGAACTCTGACAATAAATCTGACTTTGCACTTTGAAAGTGTGGGTTTCCTTTCGAAGCTGTTTCCTTTCACATCCTGAAGAGATGTTGATGGGAAGATTAATTTTAAATTATAAATTACCCCATGTTAGTAGGTGAGGGGTAGAATCCAGGGGCAGTTGAGGAGAATGTGAGTAAAATAAAACAAATGGTATTAGTGTCTGATTGTCCTCTGGTAGGTTGATGATTGGGACACCTGGTGGGCGGAAAGAGCCTGCTGCCATGCTGTATCTCTCGGTTATTCCATAGGTACACTGATATTCAAGCATCTTCCGACATTAGGTAGAGTACTCACTTGAATTTCCTGAATGGTAGATTTAAACTGAGATGATCGTTGCATCCAGAAATTCACTAGGTCCATTGCGCGGTCAAAGTTCTTTACATATTCCCCATACATCTTTAGGAAAGGAGCCAGCTTTTGAAGGATGTCGCCGAGTCGGGGGTTTTTATCCCTGGAAGTTACAAAGAAACAAAATTATTAGACCTTAAATTTGTGCAACTCCAATTGGATCCAAGGTGGGGAATGTTCAATGAACCAAACCATACTTCCACTGACACTACTTTGCTATGTTTGTTGCCAAATTTCTATAACTGTTTAACGAATTCATAAATGTGGCACTAAGTAGCTTCACAATTGGATTTTTCCTGGACCCAACACACCAATGGTGTCGTGAAGAAAGCACATCAGCGCCTCTACTTCCTCAGGACTTTGTGGAGGTTGGGTATGACACCAGAAACGCTGGCAAATTTCTACAGATGTATGGTGGAAAGTGTGCTGTCTGGCTACATCATGGTCTGGTATGGGGTCACCAATACCCCTGAGCGCAAATGCCCTGCCGAAGGTAGGAGACGCAGCCCAGATATTATTGGCAAAACCCTTCCCATCATCCTCGCCCGGGCTACCTACCCACCCAAGCTCCCGATGCCCCGACCATGGGCACCCACCCTCGCCACCTGCCCACAGGTGCTCCCGACGCCCCAGACACGGCCCCTGCTGCCTGCCCATCCTAGCTTCTGATGCTCCGATCACGGATTTGACACCTGGTCCTGGACATCCAATTTTCCGATGCCTTGAACAATGGAGGAACTTTTCGCGGTCAAAAATATGAGCAGTGTAAAAATGGGACCACCCCCAAAAAAAAATTGACCTGAAATACTTTTCCAAAAAAAATAACTATAACATGAGTATACTTGTCATCGAACTTGCAAAAAAAAAAGAGTAAGAAAGTCAATTTTTTATTCCTCAAAATCAACATAAGACCAACAAAAAAATGTAATTGCTCCAGGTTTAGGATACAAATAATACCCAGAATTATTATTTAATAATAAACTTACGAGATGTTGATGATGTAGAATAAAGCTATGGTTAAAATCTAATGTTCTCTTCAAACTAACCAGGGCCCTGTTTCTGAAGGGAGTATCATTACTCCAAAGGGTTCAATGGCTCGGTCCTATTGCCAGCTCCATAACGGCATTAAACGGCCTGTTGAAGGAGTCAACGGTGCTTGTAAGTAAAATCCTGCAACCACAGAAGTCTGTGCCCAAGATGACAGCACATGTTCGGAACCAGCCATGAGGGGTTGTAGACTCCAGGGAGCAGCGGACCGGTGCAGGGCACCAGAAACTTGATTCCCCCATTGAAAAAGAAAAGTAGAGGAGACTACCCTTCAGGACAGTGACTATGGCAGCAGTCCAATGAGGGGCTCAGCAGCTAAAGGACCCAAACAGGCTGCAAGCAACTTGCAGTCATGGGACCCATATGGGCTGTGAACTACTGGAGACTTGATTATGGGAACCAGGTATCGGAACTGGGATTCGAGAGGTTGCTGAGGGCAAGAAGGGCTCCTAAATGGTCTCAGGCACTGGAGCTTGGGTTACCAATGGATCGAACAGGGCTTTGTGCGGCTGCAGAGGCTGTGGGATCACTGGAGACAAATCCACAGACGCTCAGTTGGCCTTTTCACACTGCAGTGTAAAATGAAGATTCCAGGGAGATTTTCCCAAGAACCCTCCTGTGAACCTGCAGTGTGAAAAGGTCAGCCTGGGAATTTTAAACTGGTCTGTAGCCCTTTCTCGTAGGTAGGGCTGCAGACCCGGGTAATTTTCACAGACCACCCTCTCCCTGCAGTGTGAAAAGGCAAACGGGCAAGCAGGGGAAGCCTCGTGATGTCAGCACTTGCATGCTGCGTCTCGTAGGCAATTAAAATGAAAAGATTCATACCTCCTGACCACAGCAACGGCAGCACAATGAGGGAGGAATGGCCATCCTCGTTAACTGGAATCCCTCACGCAGCTGGAACTGCACTATTTCCCAGAGCACTCCCAACTGTGTGAGGGATTATGGGAGATGTGCTGAAGCAGCCCTGAGGTGCAGGGTAGGTGTGGGAGAGGGGCTGGGGGCCACTGACTGACTGACCAGGTGAGAGGGAGGGAGGAGGCAAGTGACCGACGGACAGGGGTCTCACCCTTAATCCTGTGAGTGCGTAACGTGTCATCAGTTGGGGGTGGGACCCCCCTTAAATTTCCGGGAAGGGAAAATTACTGGGAATTTGGACTGCGGTGTGAAAGGACTGGGAGGTCCTGCATCCCCAGGAATTTCACCATCCAAGGGGAGTCACCAGTTGCCTGCAGTGTCAAAACAGCTACCGACTCTGAAAGGTCTCTCTTTTGCTTCTCTTTTTCTCTTATTCTAAGAGGTGCCAGGTGACGCTAATGGCAACTCCTTGTCTGCCTTACGGCAAGCAGAAGATAATTTTGTGTAATATGACATGTTCTGCACTATTACCTGACATTGAAGGAATCTTGAATCTTTAATCTAACTGGGGACCTGCTTCCCCTATTAAACAAAGCAGGGACCAGTTTTGTGGTGATAAACCACTAGCCTACTGCAGGGGGCAATCTCTGTACCTGCAGAAAGATAACCGGAGGACAGACCACACCTGGCCGGCTGTCAATTTTCCGACCTGAATAGACCTAACTCCACCTGGCCGGCTGTCAATCAACCGCCCGGGATATAATCCTGAGTTGGCCCCTCCCGAGCAGTCACTCCGGAGTTACTAGTACAGTTACCCCCGTAGCAGAGACTTTTAACTGAATAAAGCCTGTTGTACAGTCTTTCTCGAGTTTTGTGACTGCTCACTGCTGCATCCGTGCATCACAGTTTCCTACATTCCCTTAAACCTAAACAGGGGTCTGTTTGCCACATTCCCTTAACCAGGGGCCCATTTCTAATATTCCCTTTAAACTAATCAGGGACCTGTTTTCCATATTTCCTTTAAACTAACCAGTTTCCCACTCTCCCTTTCAACTCACCAGAGCCCTGTTTCATACTGTCCCTTTCAATTCATCAGGTTTACTCAGAAATGTATGGCATCACAGAATAACATCAAAAAATATTAAGTGTGTTGGAAAATTACTAAAAATAACATCCAATAATGCAGAACATTTGCCAATCAAACAACACAATAGTCTTGAGGTTGCTGGATTATTAGAGTATTACTGCTAATATAAAGCAGTAAAGTTACCACCAATTTAAGGTGTATGAATACATATTAAAGCACTACAATTCCAACAGATGTAGTTAACATCTCCTGCATTCCAGACAATGTTCCCTTTTCAATTATGAAGATACTTGAAATTATAAAAGTACATGATTAAAAATGGAAATATGCAGATGTTGGAAATTTGAAATAAAATCAGAAAATACTGGTAATATTCAACAGGTTAGGTGGTTTAAGTTCTTAAGAAAGATCATCAACCTGAAACATCAACTCCATTGCTATCACCACAGTCATTGCCTAATATATTGAATATTCCCAGCATTTTCTGTTTTCATTATGGAGCATGAAGCAACCGAATGAAAAATAAGACGTAGTGTCGTGCTTCATGAGAAGGAAGCCATCTCAGATGACATTTGAACACAAGGACATATGATAGGAATATTAATCAATACATGTTCATTCTTGGTGTAATATTCAAGAAGAATGTTTTTTTAAATCTCATTCATAGTCTACATAATCAGGTCATTTTGGTTTAAGACTGGTTGAAGAATTCCTCCATTGAATTTGCCACTGGTTCCATTGAATTCTCATGTTCAGATGTTGACAAATTCAGAATCCAGGAAAGTGGGTTCCATGCAACTTTTCACTTGATTGTTTTTTGGTTCACTGAACAAAATTGACAGTCTCTTTGTTTTGAATGGTTAGTATTCAACTAGTTCAAACCAAACAGATTGTCAATTTAGTTCTACAGCACAGAAACAGGCCCCTTTGGCCCTTCTAGACTGTGCCAAACCATTTTGTTTTGCCTAGTCCCACTGACCAAAAATGTAGTTCAATTGCCAAAAAGCAATAAACTTGCATACCAAATAATGAGATATACCCCATGGAACTCACGTCCCCAGGTTTTGAATATCAACTTCCAAAAGATTGGAATAAAACAGTGCGCCTTCTTGGGAGAAATTCTTCAAATGAATTTTAAGTTTCAAAATCTTGACTGGCAAATTCTTGAAATACGTTATTTACATCAAATCCCTAATTTTGAAACAATGATCTGGAGCACACACCAGTTAATTTCCTTTTTTTAAAAAAAACTTCCTTTTTTCTTTCTGGGTCATGGATCAGAAAGTACAATCAGAAAAAGAAGCAATCTCAGACATCAGTCATCTTCTAACCAGCAAAAGAGAATTTGAAATTAATTGCTTTTAATATTTAAAACTTGGCCACAATTTTGGTTCTCATTTACTTTACTCACCATTCTTTTGTAATTCTGGATTTTAATCCTGGCAGAAGAAATTTATCATGAAAGCAATAGATTGAGGAAATGTTTGAGAAGATTCCAGTAATCACATCTTGTGGAATGCCAGCTTCATTCAATTTAGTGCAAAACACCTAAGTAAAGAACCATTGCAATAAACAATGTGAATGAAGCAAATAATCGGTTTCATCCAACAAAGGAATGGTTTTCAAATTCTTAAATATTATATCCGTTGTGACAATCAAAGCTATAACCAATATTTTAAAAAAGCAATCAAGCCAAAAAGAGGAGCTGGAGAAAGCTTTGGTGAATTGTTTCTTTCAATGGTATGCTCTTCCTGGCATTTTAATTAGCCCGTGTACACAGAGCAGAAAGTAGGAGGAATGATTATCAGTCTCCATTGAGCTTAAAGATGATAAATCAAAAATACGAGATGTCATGCTGATATCACAACACTGTACGTAAAAGCACAGTACAAAATCCACAGCCAATTAATGTACTTTTATTTCAGCTTTCAGACACAACATTCAATGTTCTAAATATTATTAATGTTAACAATTTATGACTGCCCATTTTACAACAATTTTGAATAAAATATAATAAAAATTAAATAGTGAAGAATATGTAATTGTTTACCATTGTGGAAATATTTTAATAATGCATTGTTATTGTCCCACCCTCCTGCCTGAAGTACAAACCCCACCAAAATGTTCCAGTGTTTTTAAGCTCCCACGTTCGTGACACAATGAGTTGAATGAGCAGTACCAGAGTTGCCTAAAGCAGGGGAATAAATTTAAAAAAAAGTATGCTCATCAACAGATGGCACCTAAATATCAGGAAGGATGTTACCAGCACACATATGATCATTTCAGATTCGCATTAGTTTCATCTGCTGCCCAACTAAATCACCAAACCATTCATTCTGCCATTTAAAAAAAAAATTAGACATAAAGCCCAGTAACAGGCCCTTTCGGCCCATGAGCCAGTGCCACCCAATTAAGCTACTGGTACATTTTTGAAAGGTGAGAGGAAACCCACACAGACATGGGGAGAACATATAAACTCCTTACAGACAGCGAATTTCGAACCCTGGTCTTTGACCCTGTAACAGCGTTGCGCTAATTACTACGCTAACTGTGCTGCCCTAAGCTGCTTAACAAATTTGACCAGGTGTGTGTACTATTTTTGTATATCATCGTTGCTTTTACAAAATGAACACATTTTATGCAATTGAAATTGTCGCAGAATTTAACCATTCTAATGTATTGGTTGTTTTAGAGTTGCTAAAATGGAAGAACCATTATTTGCCAGAGAAATGGGTGATCAAAATGAATTCCTTCAAATAATGTCAACTCAAGAACTTGTTTGGAAAATTTCCACTGTCGACTCTACAAATCATTAAAATAATTTATTGGCTTGTTTTTGATCAGTTGAGGCAGCAGAGGGCCAAATGTGCAGCATATCCAGCCTCTAATCTGTTCCACTAGCCATGATTTTTATGTGGCTGGCCCAGGTCAGTTAATGATGATTCACAGGATGCCCTTGGAGGGCCTCGACCCCAGTGGCATTACCAATGTCAAGGGTAGGTCTTTCGACTCTGAATAGTTGTAAGTCATTACCTGACACTTTGTGGCTCCAATATTACTTGCCAATTATCACCTCATGGCTAAATATTGTCTTGAATGTAGTGATGAAACTGTTCAAGTTATACCCATGCATCACATATGAACACAATGTGACAGGCACATTTTTCAGATGATCCTCGCATTAACAGTTTAGAACAAGTATTAAAACACTGACAATTTTAAATTGATAAGTTCAATTCTCAGATTTAGCACTAAGTTTAAAAAGACAACACATTGGTTATGACTGTGATTTGTATAATATTTTTCTCACTATTGCAATTAAAATGATTTGATTTGTTAAAATTATAGAATTGTTATGACTCCAATCGTGAATATTTCCAGTCAATAAAGCCTAAAGAATGCAACAGAACAAAAACTAAACCTTCATTAAATATTCATCTCCACCTTTCCATCTCTTGGGGCTCTATTTCTTGGTCTCCTGTCCTGCAGGTTATTGTGTCTCGTTTCAGCTATCTCCTTTTTTCTGCCAAAGTTGTTATTTCTTTTAAAAAAAAACTTTTTCCTGTCCAACATTTGGATACCAACCCTCTATGAATCCCATGTTCATTTTGGGGATTTCAAAGCTTTAACGCAACAGATGACAAAAAAAAGCCTTAAATCCAGTTAATATTTTCCATTACCTGATCCAGAAGATGAAGCCTTTTCACATAGGCTTCTTCTGTGAGAAGAAGTTCATTTGCAATGTTGAATAATTTCTGTGGTTCTGTGCACTGAGACAAAGAATAAACAAGTTTACAAATTTAATTTTTAATGATTAAAATGTACACAAAATTAAAAAAGAAAATTATGTTTCAGATAAAAAAATTACTGCAGGAATTAGAACCATTGAATAGTAAAATTACAATCACATTTTTAACAATAAAATACTTATGTCTTTGAATAGTCCAGTGGAAATCATTTTAACTTGATAAGATCTAATATCAATGTCATTTCAAAATTCTCATTGTGCACAAATACCTCCATGGACTTGCCCTTCTCATTGTAACCACCTTCTGTCCTGTTCCCCTTCAATCTCTTAAATCTTCATTCCTATCTCTTACACGCCCTCCATTTCCTTTACCCCATTGCTGGGTGGCCCCACATCAAATTGCAAGGTGACCAATCTACAGAACCACATCTTGCTCAAGGTCTGGGGACATAACTGACAAGGGAAATGAAACACTTGAGTTTACATGTAAACCAGGCAAAGACATGTTGCCAGAGGCTCTGCTGCAATTTTTGAATTTTTAAGTATCAATGACAGAGCATGTGCACCAATTCAATCTCAACGCTGCAAATTTAAACGGGAAAGGAAGGTGTGAAGATGGAGTCATGCAGAACCTCAGTCAGCCAATTCTGGAAATTAACATTTTAATCATGTAGCAGAGCAAAAAAAAACATTTTAAATTCCCAAAATCAAAGTGATATGAAGTGAAGCAATACCATGAAAGAAAGTACATGTTTGCCTAACTTCAACGATAAGGAAAATGCTGAGACAAAGACAAGCACTGGTTTGAGTTACAACTGTTAGCCAAAATTCTTGTTGCTGGGTATAACGTCTTCTCCAAAAGGTTGGCAGAGAATGGAATGTTCACTCTGCTTGCACGTAGAGCACAGGTACAAGCCGCTCAACTCATCGTCCACATCAACCATCAAAACAAATCTTATCTTTCTGCTCTTGCCCATAGTGTCAAGGCAATTCACCAACACAAATACAAAGATTTCCATCCCACATCACTGTCTTGTTGATAAAAGCAATGGAGAACTGTGCAGTAAGGTCTGTTGACTACTTTTACCAGGTTGCAAGAAATTGCAGCTTGGTCCTTTTGTGAAACCTTGAATTAAGGCTCCTATCACCTGTCCTCCCTTGAGAGCTTGGAACTCTGTTATGGGGAAGTGTATTCCTGGTAAGGACCCAGCTTCATCCAATCCCATTGCTGCTAGCACAGGCCAGTAGTTTCAACTATGATCAGTACTGAAACAGGAGATTGCAAATCCTGGAATCTGGAGCAACAACAACCTGCTGGTGGAGTTCTGTGGATGAAAAAGAATCATCAAGGTAGATCAGAATTGTTATGGGGTATGTTAGAATAATTATGGGTTAAAATATGTCTTTAAAAGAGATAAATTGTGGGGGCTTAGTTTTGATTATACTTTACAAACAGCGTAACACTTCACAAAAGACATCTCATTTAAAATGCAAGAGCTTTGCTGAAGCTAGACATTGGACTCTGTTTAACTTTGCAGAAGCAATGAAGAATGCTGATCTATTGTGTATGGGCAATAAAGTCCAGGCTCAGATATACTGATAAAATCTTTCAAAGATTGGATTTGAAGCTCTTTAAGAGGTCATATGGTTTTTACAAGCAGAGAGGAAAGAGACAATGACTTTCAATATAAGGATAGACAAGGCAAGTTAACGAGCATCTCACCAGCTACCCACAGATATCACTGCTTCATAATGCACACAACAGCAATGCTTCTCGATCCAAGACTCAGTCATGCACATGTGGAGGGAGCTGAAGGCTGTTGAAGGTTATAAGAGGATATAGACAGGAGGCAGAGCAGAGCAGAAAAGTAGCAGATGGAGTTCAATCCGGATAAGGATGAGGTGATACATTTTGGAAGAACAAACCAGAAAGCTGAGTATAGTATTAATGGTTGGATACTTAGGAATGTGGAAGAACAGAGGGACCTTGGGGCTCAAATCCATACATCTCTCAAGGTCGCGCGCGCGCACACAGGTTAATGGGATAGTTGGGAAGGCTTTTGGGGTGCTAGGTTTCATTAATAGAGGGATTGAGTTCAGGAGTAGAGAGGTCATGTTGCAACTCTACAAATGTCTGGTGAGACCACACTTGGAATATTATGTTAAATTCTGGTCACCTCATTATAGGAAGGATGTGGAAGCAGAGGATAGGGTGCAGAGATTTACCAGGATGTTGCCTGGATTGGAAAACATATTTTATGAGGCAAGGTTATCAGAGCTGGGACTTTTGTCTTTGGAGCTTAGAAGGATGAGAAGAGACTTAATAGGGGTCTACAAGATGATGAGAGGCATAGATAGGGTGGACAGCCAGTGCCTGTTTCCTATGACAAAAATGGCAAACATTAGAGGATATGTTCACAAAATTAGGGGAGGAAAGTTTAGGGAAGACATCAGGGATGTTTTTTTCACACAGAGAGTTGTGGGTGCCTGGAATGTCTTTCCTGGGATGGTGGTGGAGGCTGAAACATTAGGGGGATTTAAGAGTCTCTTGGACAGACACATGGATGAAAGAAAAATAGAGGGTTATGGGGTAGGAGTTTAGAACTTTTTTTGGGTCAGCATAACATCGAGGACTGAAGGGCTTTTACTGTGCTGTAGTGTTATACAGTCAATAACTTTTTGTGTCTTAAAGATACAAGGCAAATAGCAACAGTAAGCCTGAAGTAGTGTGGATTGTGGAGGGTCATGTGGTCTCTCCATCTGGATCCTGCTGGGAGTGTGGATTGCTGAGTCATGTGTCCTGCAGAGTCATGTGACCTTTCTGGCTGGAGCCTTGTCGGAAGACACATCACCTACCAGTCAAGGCTTAGATCTGCCCTCAGGCGAGGCTGATGCATGATTGGTCCTTGCAGGTCACATGGAAGGGTCTTGTATTAAAAAAGCCGAGCACGTGCAGTCTCTGCCCTCTCACTCTTTTGTTTTCTGCTGGTGCACGGAGGCAATCACTGAACCCTAGGCTGCAGGCCATGGACAGCCCCGGAGGGCCGATTGCAATGGGCCCATCCTGGACCCTGAGCCGTGGGCAATGCTGGAAACCAGATTCATTTGATACACTTGTTAGTTGTAATTAATTTCCTGTTTGTTAGTGTGCTGTGCTTGCAAGAGATAGAGAGAGCTGATGGTACTGTGTGTTTAACCCTTGTGTTTCCAATCGGGAGCTGAGAATGTTTAGTAGTAACTTACTCGCACTCGATGTGTCTTATTCCGGGTTGGTCTGTGTGAGTGTGTGTTCTTTTGCAAATTCCCCTGTGCGTAAATAAAGCCCATTGTTTGTAATAACGTGTCCAGCCTTGATTCTCTTTGAACCCATCAAATTTATTCTTGTACACAACGCTGCATATTTTGTGTATTTGGGTGATTTAATTATACTGAAGATCAATAACAGCTTCCTTTTAAAGACATTTAGGTTGTCTTTCATATTACATAACTCAGATGATGAAAAATCAAATTAAATTTTTATCAGAGATTTCTATTAATTTCCCCCTGCATCAGATAACTACCAAACACACAAATCTAAAATATAAATATTTGATATTTAATAATGATGAGACTTAAAATTTAATGTGTGGTATCCATAGTTCCACCTCCTCACAAAATGATCTCATTGGTTGAGTCAGCCGTTTCCTTTAACTCTTCTCACACAACTCTTCTAACAAGATCTTGATCAGGAAAAATAGGCAAGAATCTAACAAGGTAATAGTCTGAAAGCCATGATTAGTGAAATACAAAATGATTTCAGAGAACTGCAGTATTTTCCAGTGCACAGACTGCCAGATCTTCAGTGCTGTGGGCTCTGGGGGAGCCATGGACTGGTACGTTACATCAGAGCGGGAGAACACCACCCACAACAACCTCCCCTCCCCCACCCCCACCCCCATGGTGAAAAGAAGCCTGAGAGAAGACCCTTCAGGAGAGGAAACCACAGCAGCAGACAAAACATGTGCACACTCATTTCCCTCATATACAGTGCAATAAGAAAGACAGTACAAAAATACAGTGAGAGAGAGAGAGAGAGTTGAGTTGCTATGGAGCAATAACAACTTTGGTTAGCTATGTGAAGTCTAATAATAGCAGGAAAGAAGTTGTCCTTGAGAGAGAGCGAGTTTGAGTGTTACACTAGGCCATGTTCACAACTGACTGGAGTTTCTTGTCCTGAGGAGAGCATTTCCCAAACCACACAATGATGTACCATAACAGGAGACTTTCAATGGTGTATCTGCACAGATTGGTCAGGGATGGAGGTGACATGCCAAATTTTGTCAGGCTTCTGTGGAAGTAAAGGTATCGGTGTGCTATCTTGGCCATCCAAACTTCCCATCAGAATTCCCCAAAAGGAACACGACTCAGGGACAAATACAAACCTTGCTCATTGATGTGGCTGATGTGCTAACAAGAACTCCAAAGACTAGAAGTTACCTGACTGATAGTCATTGAGTACTATAAACAGAAGGCACATCACATGTTGCTGACCCAAGCTTGTTCTGGGGCAGGGGTAATGACAATGCCGCCTAGGGAAATCAAGGAGGGGGAACCACAGGCAAGGGGCTGGCCAGCCATACACATACCAACAGTATTAACAGTGGTTCTACCACAGTGGCAATTGATGACACATGGCAGGAAATCTCCAATCAAATGTTCCAAGTGACACAAATGGCCAACAATGAGGAAATGTTAGTTGATGTCATGACAGATGTTAAGACTTATTCTTTCATACACTTTGGTAAATGCCTCGATGTTCAATTGGATTCTGCCTTCACAAGCCCATCACCTGCAGGAGGCAGTTCAATGACAGAAGCTGGAGCAACTTTGGTTCTGGAGTGGAGATGATGAAGGCTGAATAGTTCCCTATTTGTCCTGTTCATTAACTGCAGTCCAACCAGTGCCAGATTTAGGCAGTGCAGGGCCTGTAGCGTAAATTTTAAAGGGGTCCTAAAATGTGACGCTGGCGCATGCGCAATGAGGGGGGAGAAGCACTTACATTTACACTGAAATTGTGCCCACCCCTGTTAAAACTTACACATTCTGTTAAAACCAAACTTACTTACAGCAGCAGCTGGCTCAATGGCCGTCTTTGTTACCCATAAGTCTTCACACAGCTGGAACCACTCTGTGTTTCCCTGACGCTGGCAGAACGGTTCCAGCTGCGTGGGGGATTGCGGGTAACAAAGACGGCCGTTGCTCCTGCATTGAGCTCTCTCCACAAGTTGCCGGAGCAGCCCGTTTCGGATGCCGGAGCGGTGCTCCGGTGAACTCCAACTGCCCCCCCTGCTGCCGCGTCGGGAGTTACAAGGGGGGGGGTGGGTGCGCGATGAACGGCTGGGGCTACAAACGAGGCGGTCGGGCAAGCCGAGGACAGTGGCCCCCCCCCTTCAAGTGACATGCTACCTTCTTGATGAAAGGTTGTAATAATTTTCATATTTCATAAGCTTTCATATTTTATTTCCCAACAATTGTACACCCTGCAGAGCTATGAGATACCACACAGACTATCAGTGTGGTATCTCATAGCCACTGCACAATGAAAATGAAAATGTTTAAGTTCATATCTCATAGTACATAAACCTGGGGGCCCTTTCAAATCCGGGGCCCGTAGCATATGGTACTTTTACTGCTACATTAATTCACCCCTGAGTCCAATGGTGATCTTATTAGAGGGGAGATGTAATAATCCAGAAAGGAAGACTGAGAAGAAGAATATTGCTTTGACATAGCCATATAATGTAAGAGGAATCTTAAGAGAGGAATTAGGAAAGTTAAAAGAAGGTACGAGAAAACTATGGCAAGCAGGGTGAAAACTAATCCAAAAGAGTTCTACAAATATGTTAATGGTAAGAGGAAAGCTAGAGACAAAATTGGTCCCTTAGAAAATCAGAGCAGAAAACTGTGTGTGGAGCCTAGAGAAATGGGGGAGATATTGAACAGTTTCTTTTCTTCGGTATTCACTAAGGAGAAGGATATTGGGAGATGTGAGATAAAAAAAGCAAATTGGGTAAATATGGGGAATATAGAGATTACAAAAGGTGTAGTTTTAAGGCTTTTGAAGAATATAAAGATGGATAAGTCTCCGGGACCAGACGGGATCTTCCCCAGGACATTGAGAGAAGTGAAGGAGGAAATAGCAGAGGCTCTGGCGGTAATTTTCCAAATGTCATTAGATATGGGGATAGTGCCGGAGGATTGGCGCATTGCGCATGTGGTTCCGTTATTTAAAAAGGGTTCAAGGAGGAAGCCTGGCAACTATCGGCCTGTAAGTTTGACGTCTGTGGTAGGTAAATTAATGGAGAAAATTCTTAGAGATAGTACTTATAAACATCTGGATAGACAGGGTCTGATCAGGAGCACTCAACATAGATTTGTGGGAGGAAGGTCATGTTTGACCAATCTGATTGAATTTTTTGAAGAGGTGACTAGGAATGTGGATGAGGGTAGCGCAGTGGATGTTGTCTATATGGACTTCAGTAAGGCCTTCGATAAGGTACCACATGGAAGGTTAGTTAGGAAGGTGCAGTCTTTAGGTATAAATTTTAAGATAGTCAAATGGATTGAACATTGGCTGAAAGGGAGAGGCCAGAGAGTGGTAGTGGATAATTGTCTGTCAGGTTGGAGGCCGGTGACCAGTGGTGTGCCTCAAGGATCTGTATTGGGCCCATTGTTGTTCGTTATATACATTAATGATCTAGATGATGGGGTGGTGAATTGGATTAGTAAATATGCAGACGATACTAAGATAGGTGGAATAGTGGCTAATGAAGAAGGTTTTCAAGGATTGCAGAGGGATTTGGGCTGCTTAGAAAAGTGGGCTGAAAAATGGCAGATGGAATTTAATGCTGATAAGTGTGAGGTGCTTCATTTTAGTAAGAAGAATCAGAATAGGACATACGTGGTAAATGGAAGAGCATTGAGGAATACAGAAGAGCAGAAAGATTTAGGAGTAACGGTACATCGTTCCCTGAAGGTAGAAACTCACGTGAATAGGGTGGTGAAGAAGGCTTTTAGTATGCTGGCCTTTATCAATCATTGCATGGGATATAGGAGTTGGGAGGTAATGTTGAGATTGTATAAGACGTTGGTGCGGCCTAATTTAGAGTTCTGTGTGCAGTTCTGGTCGCCTAATTATAGGAAGGATATAAACAGAGTGGAGAGAGTGCAGAGAAGGTTTACCAGAATGTTGCCTAGGTTTAAGCATCTGGAGTATGGGGAGAGATTGGACAGATTGGGTCTTTATTCTTTGGAGCGTAGAAGGTTGAGAGGGGATTTGATAGAAGTATTTAAGATTATGAAAGGGATAGACAGAATGGATGTGGATAGACTATTTCCGTTAAGAGGAGGAAAGATTAAAACAAGAGGACATGAGTTAAGAATTAAGGGGCAGAGGTTTAGAGGTAACATGAGGGGGAACTTCTTTACTCAGAGAGTGGTAGCCGTGTGGAATGATCTTCCGGGAGAAATAGTGGCGGCGGAGTCAATTGTATTATTTAAGAAAAGGTTGGACAGGTATATGGATGAGAAGAAGATGGAGGGTTATGGGCATTGTGCAGGGAGGTGGGACTAGAAAGGGGTGTTTGGTTCGGTGCGGACTAGAAGGGCCTAATGGCCTGTTTCCGTGCTGTAATTGTTATGTTATATGTTTATGTTATGTTATGTTTGACAACCCTGTCCCATTTGTCCCAGGCGCATCATGCACTTCCTTGTGCAGGAGACACAAAAGGGGAGACGGAATAGCTGAGGTTAGCACTATCTGAGAAGGGCTCTTCACAATCCCCTTTGATTGGCTGTTTGGTGAGTTTGGAAAAAGGCTACGTGCAGTAGTTGTTGCAGCTCCTTGCAATTTTCTTGATGTGATTGTGCAGCAAAGATCACATTTAAGAATTACTGCAACAGGAATTGCTTCGAACATCAGCAATGACTTTCTTCCATAAGACTCCTTTCATGACGATGGCCCTTGATTGGGCATCTGTAAGGTCTCCTGGCTTGGCTCCACCTCTCTCTTCTGCGCTAGAAGTTTCTCTCTTCCAAAATTTAAAACCTCAGTGGCTTCAGAGGTCCTATTGATTTCAGCTGTCAGATGCCTCAAAGCCCAACTTTCAACCAGATGATCCTGATCTTTTGTAACAGAAAAATCTTCAGGAAACAAGCTCAGTGGTTTAGTAGAATTCACTATGAGCACCACAACAAAGAATGTCTGTTCTTTTGTTATTTAGGACTTTGAGATGAGTGCAGACCTTGCAAACTTTTGATGAACAAGAAAAATATCAAAACTATTTATACATCACAAGTGAAAGCAAATTATCTGCCAAAAATTTTAAAGAATGACAATGCTGAAGAACTTTTCAGCTCTACATGTAGCCGTATCACCCTCATCTGTGAAGTTCAGAGTATCATTGCTTACCAAAGTAGTTTGGTGGTTTCAGAGCAGTTCCTTTATTTCCTTTAGTAACAGGATGTCTTGCAGCTATGTTATGCAAAAACACTTCAACTAAATTATATGATGCACACAAACCTTGATGGATGTTGCTTTGAGTTAAACAGGAGTTTTCTGAGCTATTAAATGACCACCAGTCCACATTCTCCATTCTTTTGGATCAATTTTATTGAATTTCTTTTTCAATACAATTATTCATGGACCTTCTCTGTGGGTTGTCACCTTGTCGTGATGGAGACGCTGGTGTGGTCCTGAGATCGATGCCGTCTGGAGCTGTGCTCCTGGCAGTAAGGTTGAGGGTGAGGTCCCTGACAAAGAACAACCCAACCAAGACCTCAATGGTGGAACAAGCGAGCGAAGTTACTCTGAACTCAACGGATGCAAAGGCGGATGAAGGCTGCAACAAATCCATCAGCTCCAAACGTCGTGGTTTCCACACCATTGGAACTAGTTGGTTGATTTGTGAAGTATCATGTGCTTCTTGGAGTGTAACATCAAATACATGGTAAACAAGTACACGCACAAGGTGTCTTCGTTCCGTGGATCAGTGAAATGAAGGCCATCATCCTCGACTACAAGGGACAGCCACAACGATTCATGCACCTCTACACCACCTACAGTAAAAGCAGTGACTTTTCTCTCCCGCCTCTCTCACCTCATTTTAGTTTGGTTGTGCATTTGATACCACATCCTCCATCATGTTGACATTCTATAGACCAGACCAATTACTAAACACATTATATTTTGGCCATTTTCTTTCTGAAGTCTGTGATGATTCACTTTATATGAAACATTGATATACCTTTCTTAATGCCTTTTAACCACTGTATTTAAACCTGCCTCTGGCAGCTCGTTCCACATGTACATCACCCCTTGTGGAAGAAGTTTACTTCAGGTCTCCTTCAAATCTTTCCTTACTCACCTTAAATATAGGACCTCTGCGTTTAGACTTTCCTACCTTGGGAAAAAAGTGTGACCATTTCCATGCCCGACATGATTTTTTTTTTAAATGTCACCACTCAGCCTTCTGTGCTCGAGGTTAAAAATCCAGTTTCTTCTTCTAACTCATGCCCTGCAATCCCAATAACATCCTTGTGAAGCTCTGGAAAAAAAAACAATCCAGTCTCTGTGTATAAATTGATAGTTTTGCCTAAATTTGTGCTGAGAAGCTGAAAATCTCTCTTCTCTCAAGAGATGAGATCTCTGGGAAGTTTTGGACTCCTCATTTAAGGAAAGGTGTGGACATTCGAGAGGGTTCAAAGGAGGTTCACTAGGATGATCCAGGAATGAAAGGGTTACCAACTCGAGGAGTGTTTGACAGCTCTTGGCCTGTACTCGTTGGAATTTAGGAGAATTGGGGGGGGGGGCAATCTCAAACACTTTGAATGTTGAAAAGCAGGGGCAGAGTAGATGAGGGAAGGTTGTTTCCCATGGTGGGTGAGTCTAGGACAGCTTCAGGATTGAAGGAAGTCCACGGAGAACAGAAATGCGTTGGAATTTCTTCAGCTAGAGGACGGTAAATCTGTGGAATTTGTCACCACAGAAGTTGCGGAGGTCAGGTCACTGGGTGTATTTAAGACCAAGATTGATAGGTTCTTGATTAGCCGTGGCATTAAAGGTTATGGGGAGAAGGCTGGGCAGTGGGGCTGAGTGGGAAAATGGATCAGCTCATGAATGAATGGCGGGGCAGACTCAATGGGCTGAATAGCCTATTTCTGCTCCAATATCTTATGATCTTATGGAGATCTCATTTTTAGAGCTATGAATGTGCTTTCTCATCTGTCTTGTGGATTCCTCAAGAGTAGGACAATTTATCTACACAGCTTTTTCATGCTTGCTGCTCTTTGATGTATTAATAAAAAGTGCATCAGCTAATCCATTCATTTTCTTGCACCACAATGTACTTTATTGAGCAACTCCAACTCATAGTTTGGCCAAGAGGCAACAAAACCACTCTCACATTTGGAGAGCTTTCAGTCAATGATAGGGCAGTCAGCTGAAATACATGGGTATATATTTACCTTTATTGTGGAGGCAGTACACCTACTCTTCATGAGTCCATCCAATCATTTTCAGACTGATTTATATCATTGTGAGAAGGAGCTTCTGGAATTATCTACTCCCACTTTCCAATAATGAAAATGTGGAAGTTTGACCTAACGTTGTTCTTTTATCACCATTATCACCTACTCTGCTTATCAGGTGCTATCACTGAAAGCCTTTGTCTCCACCAATCACCCTGTTCCAGCCACCTCCAACTTCGCTCATCTTTCTCCAACTGACCAATTTTCACTATTGCTTTTCAATCACCTGCCTATCAACTTCCTCCGTCTTCCCACCCGTCCATCATTTTTCCCTCCCCCCAGATTCACCGATCCCCTTTCCACATGAAACTGGCCATCTCTCTCTGCGCGCTCAGTCTTAACAAGGGTTCCAATCTGTAACATCAACCTTTTTTCTCTCATGGACACTGCTTGATCAGCTGAGTTCCTCCACTGGATTGTTTTTGTCACAGATTCCAGCATCTGTTGTGTCTCATGTGACTTTGAGTTTGTTCTTTCTGTGTAACTAGCTTTTTCAGCCTCCAGCAATACTGAGTGGATGAATCCTTGGGATTTAGTGGATGAGTCAGAGACAGTGACTCACCCAGACGCTTTGCCACTCCCTCATCGACATTCCCCATCCCAGTTCCAGTCAGGTGTTCTTCAAACACTTAAAGAAGTGATTTATCATGTGGCAGCATGAACTACATCAAAGAGACGGATCTTCATCAGCATCTTTTTGAAATATTGATCATTTGCTGGAAAACATTTTAAACTGTTTCTGGAATACTACAGTAAAACCCCTGGTATCAGGCACCTACAAGGAATGGTAAATGCCGGATAAGTGAGTTTTCCAGTTGCTTGAGACTCACTCTCACAATGCTTAACACATTTATTATACATAACAGCATTAAGAATAAACAGTTCAAAATATACTGTACCTACACTGAACAAACCACTGGCGTGAATATACAAACATTAAAACATTTTACTTTATTTTCAATCACATTCTGTGAAAACATTTAACTGTTGCTGCATCTACAACTTCCTCCCCTCCATGGAGCTGCCCGAAAGATGAACAATAACATGGATAATTAACACCCACCACCCCCACCCCACCCTCCCAAAGTTTACAGATAAAGCCTTGCTAATATAATAATAAAGACTCTCACTTAGCACAGATAAGGACCCACTTTGAAGTGGCTCTTCATCCTGGGTTATGCCATTTTATTCAAACACAACTTTATTGAAACAACTGCTATGAGCAAAGCATGACCAAGGCACTCCGCTGACAATATACTTGTTCCCATCTTCACCAAAGGTTTATGTGTTATTTCAGAGAACATTGACTTTTACAATGTTAAACTTTTATTTACATAAATTTTTTATTTACCGTATATTTTGCTGTACAAGTTGACTGGCGTACATGTCGACGCCCAAAGCTTGTAATGTCTGAGATGGGCCAATGACCGGTGTATACGTCAATCCCCATGGATCGCGCGGATTGATTTGTTGGGCGTTGGCTGGAGGTGATTGCTATCAACACAACGCAGCACGCGATGAAAATATGAGGAGAGCTTTAAGTTGAAAGTGATAGAAGTGGCCAAGAAAACCAACAACTGTGTTGCTGCAAGAAAATTTGATGTGAATGAGAAGTTGGTAAGAGATTGGAGGAAGAAAGAAGAGGCTTTAAGAAAAATACAAAAAAGGTAATGTTCTTTGAGAAAAGGCACCACTCTGGCCTGAGTTGGAAAATCACGTTGCAGAATGGGTACGTGAACAGAGGCAAGATTGCTATGTTGTCATCCAAAATAAAAAAAGAACATTTGCACTGCAGTGGGCCAAGTCGCACCCAGACCTCAGTGATGATTTTGAGGGTACAGTCGGCTGGTGCAATCGTTTCATGAACAGGAGAAATCTGGTATTACGCCAAAACCAAAAATTGCACAGAAACTACCAAAAGATCTTGATCATAAAGTTGTAAGTTTTCACCAGTTTATTATATGTAATTGGCAGAAGCACCAGTTTGAGTTGGCAAATATTGGAAACATGGATTTTAACATGATAGGCAATAGAACAGTGGAATAGAAAGGCGTGAAATCTGTGCAAACCAGAAGTACAGGCCATGAAAGGACCAGGTTTACAGTGGTGGCATTGTGCATGGCCGATGGGGCGAAATTAAGACCCATGATAATCTTCAAACACAAAACTAAACCGAAAATAAAATTTCCAGCGGGTATTTTTGTACATTTTCATGAAAAAAGATGGATGGATGGATGAAAATCGTGTAAAACTGTGGATAGACAATGTGCAGGTGGTTTAGACAAAGAATGGAGATTGCTAGTCTGGGATGCATTTCATAGCCACTTAAAACTAGATTAGCACTACATAATACTTAGATGGTGGTTATCCCAGGTAGCTTGAAGTCTATATTGAAACCTCTCGATGTCTGCTTGAACAAGCCATTCAAAGACTATATGTGTGAGGCATGGAATACATGGATATCAAGTGCAGAAAAATTATTTCCAAAAGCTGGGCAATGCGTGATGTGCTGTGTAACCTCATGCTCAAGGCATGTGACTAAGATAACGTAGAAACTGTGATAAAATTGTTTTCAAAAAGTGTGATATCTTTTGTGCGATTGATGGCACAGAAGGTGATTTATTGTGGGACACTGATGACGAAGCTGAAACCGCCTCATAAGATACAGACCGGGACCCTTATGATGACTGTTTAAATAGTGAGAGTATGAATGTGCTTGCTGCCAACTTTACTTCAGACAATAAAAGCGAGGCTGATTTTGAAGGGTGATAATTGTGTTGTTGTTTTCAATAAAAATCTCAATGAAAATCTGTCCTAGTTTTTTGGGGTTTTTCAAGGGCCGACATATGCTGAATCAGCACATATTGGATTTTGAGCTGAATTTAGGGTCTCAAAAGTTTATCTGGCGTACAAATCGACCTCCTCCCCCCATTTTTTGAGAGATTTTTTGGGTTTCACGATTTGACTTATACGCTGAAATATACGTATTCGTATTTATTTCTATTTATTTTTTTATTCATTTTCCACTTTTTTTTGCTGGTTGCTTGAATTCTGGTGTTTTACTGTACATTATTTCACTAAAGAACATGACTCAGTATCAGTGAACATTATTTCACTAAAGAACATGACTCAGTATCAGTGAACAGAAAATACATGATTATTATTTCAAATGCAATCAAGTAGACTGAAGTAATTCAAAAGCTATGGTGACTGAAAGGGCAACTCCCTTCCCAAACTTAAACCATATACAGTAGAGGTTAAAAGACAAATGGGGGAAAAAAGCAAATTGGAACATATCCAAAGTGTAAACCGAAACTCAGAAATTGCTTGAAACACATGACCTTGGGAGAATCCAATAAGAAAAAAACTGGATTCAAACAAGTCCACACTATAATGATAAACCATTGCTTTACAGAGGATTTATGACCACCCAGCTCAGCTACATCAAGGAAAATGGGAAAAGCAGCAAAGATGAAATTAAACTTTCAAATCAGAGGCTCGAAAATGCCCAGGAGAAAGTCAATATGCTATTCCAGAAACTGTGCTGAACTTGGTTGAAGACAGAGTGGTTAGAACAAAGGGAATAAAATAACATTTGAATCATGGAAAGTGGTGATCTCATTATAGGTTCTTTCAGGTGGCCAGAATACCCCGATGTTAAGCCGCATATTCTACCCCTATGCAGCTGTCGGAAGGCCACCTGAAAGATCAGGAGGCGCCTCTGAGGTGCACTTTCTAACCCTCCTCCGAGAGGGATAATCGCCAGAGCACTAGGCACCTGAATGCAGTGGCCTGAAAGTGGCTGCTGAGGGGCGGGCTGAGTACAATCAGCTGGTGACCCAACTCCCCATGCCTGACAACCCCCCAATGTGGGACTACGGGGCAGGGGCTGCCGGTGCAGGACGTCAGGGCTGGGGCAGCAGGCGCAGGACTTCAGGGCAGGGGTTGCCGGTGCAGGACGTCAGGGCTGGGGCAGCAGGCGCGGGACATCAGGGCAGGGGTGGCTGGCATGGGACTATGGGGCAGGGGCTGCCGGCACAGGACATCAGGGCTGGAGCAGCAGGCGAAGACTTCGGGGCAGGGGCTGCCAGCGTGGGACGTCAGGGCTGGGGCAGCAGGCGCAGGACATCAGGGCAGGGGTGGCTGGCATGGGACTATGGGGGAGGGGCTGCCGGTGCGGGACAGGAGCCGGAGTGCGCTCCGAGGCGCCTCTCCTGCAGCTGTCCCTTTCAAGTGGACAGCGCAACGTTTTCAGGGCTGCCACTTGAACGACCATCCACAGGTCTGCATCCACTTCTGCGAGCGCATTCTCGGTGGAGAATGCACCTGAAAGTGGCTATAGAGACAGAATGAAGATCAGTGGTAAAGTGGTTGTCCTGAGGTCAAAATGAAGGGAAATTTCATGCTCTCAATGAAATGAGCAAGTACTGTCAAGAAAAGGTCAATCAGAGAGGTGTGAACATCACAATTGATGATAATACTTAAAAAAAAATGCTTTGGCTGTTCGAGAGACTTCGTCATAACCTGTTGTGGGGGAAAAAAAACTTCCATAATAGATTATGAAAATGCAGAAAATATATGACAAAAATGAGAACTTGGGAATGGATGGTTTTTAACCACAAAGTGTTAGGAGCAAAGTGCATTACCAAATATGAAAAGGGAGGTTTGAAAGGAAAAGTAAAAAAAAAACAAATGAAATCCTGATCACTCAGATAATTTGAGAATTGTTAAAACTCACAACAATGAATAAACAGTCCAGTGATATTTAGAAGCCAATGTTATTATTCCAACAATGGCACATATTTTCGTTCTCAATTTGTGTATCTGATAGTTATTGGAGTTGCTATCCATCTCCAGAAACCAATCATGGAGCAGAGCAGTGGGTTAACGTGTTTCAGCTTCCTCCCTGCACCACAAAGATAAGCTTCTGTAAATTGCCCTGATTGTAATCGGGGGTGGGGGCAGGGGGCAGTTCAATTTCATGTTGGAGAGAATAAGTTACAGGAAATTAAGGGGGAAAGTAGATTCATAAGGGTGTTCTGAAAGTCAACCATAAACTTGATAAAATGAATTCCCTCTATCCTGTAAAAACACAATTGTAAAACCAACGGAACCCAATTATAAACCACGAACCACAAACTGCAATGAAAATAATCATTCCCCCCACCCCCCGCCATTTCATTTTAACCCAAAGACTGTGAATCCAAATGTGACAAACAGAATTTCATAGTTAAAAGGGCACATAATACTGGTCAAAAATCATTTGGCAAATTTGAACTAAAAAAGAATAAAGGTATTCTCCAGTCCAAGATCTCTAACACTGTGGCAATATTTAATGTATGAGCGACGGAGTTCATTTACTAATTGTCACTATTGAGTAAGAATAATTACAGTAAAACCCCTGGTATCTGGAATTCAAGCAACCAGCAAAAAAAAGGAGGAAAATAAATTTTAAAAATTTAAGTAAACTCACTTTTGGCAATCCAGTCAACATCCCTGCAAATCCCCTCTGCATCCCCTCCAAAGCACCGACATCCTTTCTGTAATGAGGTGACCAGAACTGACTCACTTGGAATATTGTGTTCAGTTCTGATCACCTCATTACAGGAAGGATGTGGACCCTTTGGAGAGGGTGCTGAGGAGATCTACTGCAATGTTGACTGGATTGCCAAAAGTTAAGAGAGCTGGAGCTTTTCTCTTAGGGTGAAGCAGGAGAGGTGATTTAAAAGAGTTCTATAAGATTGTGAAGGGCATGGGTGGGGTGGATAGCCAGCACCTTCTTCCGAGGGTGGGAATAGCAAACACCGGAGGACATCTGTGCAGGGCGAGTTGGGGAGGGGGGCATGGATTCAGGGGAGACGTCAGGGATCTTTTTTTTTCTGCACAGAAAGTGGTGGGTGATTGGTGTGCATTGCCGGGGGTAGTGGTGGAGGCTGGTGCAGTAGGGACATCTAAATGGCTCTTGGATGCATGGATGTGATAAGGGAGGAGGGTTGTGAGTGTAAGGTTTACATTGTTGAATAGGCTTGCGTGGGATGGCACAATATTGTGAGCTGAAGGCCTTGTACTGCGCTGTAGTTTTAAAGCAGCCATTCTCAACTTTTATTTTGGCTATGGCCCACTGTGGACTCTGCTCAAACTTCATGGATCCCCTTCTCTGTGAAGCAGTCAAAGGCGGCTGCAGTTGGCATACGGTGCCTTTGCAGCACCAGCAATCGGGAATGGGGTTCGAGTCCCACGCTCTCTGTGGGGAGTTTGTACTTCTCCCTGTGTCTACATGGGTTTTCCCTGAGGGCTCCGGTTTCCTCCCATCACTCAAGGAGTGCCGGGTTTGTGTGTTGATTCGTTGTAGTTGGGCAGCATGGGCAGCCAAGGTGGCCTGTTACCATACCATATGTCTAAATTTTAAAAAAATTTAAAAATAGATTAAATTAATGCAGGTTTAAAACTGTAAAAGTAAATGTTCTCTAAATTAACAGATAAACATTTGATGAAGATGGGAGCAAATATCCAGCCAGAGGACCTTGGTCGTATTTTGCTCATAGCAGCTGTTTGCATAAAGTTGTTTTTGAATAAAATGGCGTCGCCCAGGATGAAGAGCTGGTTGATGCCAGCCATTGTTGGGTTAACTCTCTTCAAGTGTCTCCTTATTCCTGCTTAGTAAGAGTTGCCCCAGTCAGAGGCTTTATTTGTAAACTTGTGGGGTGGGGGGGAGGGTTAATTATCCATAACGTTCATCTTTCAGGAGGCTCCGTGGAGGGGGAGGAACCTGTAGATGCAGCGATGGTTAAATGTTTTCAAAGAATGGGACTGAAAATAAAACAAAATGGTTTAAGGTTTATGTATTCATGCAAGTGAAGTTTGTTCTAGTATTTTTATCTTTTACACTGCTTATTCTTAATGCAGGTGCATTAATTAGGCATTGAAAGAGTAAGTCTCAAATACATTTAACCGACATCTATCAATTCCCACAGGCCCCGGGGTTTTTTTTGTATCAGATTTTTGCTGTCATGTCAAGAAACGTGAAGTTCTTTCTCTCGACTGATGACAAAGCTTTTTCTCCCCCAAGTATTGCTCGCTTGCAAAAACAGCTGATTAATTATTTATTATGCTCCTACTCATTCGATTGCTGCTTCACCTGCTAGACTGACCACACTCAAGAGAGAGTTAGATTAAAACAATGACCAATGGTCACTGCACGCAGATGCTGCATTATATAGAGCTGGATAAACTCAGCAGGTCACGCAGGCAGCAAATGGTCACCAACAATTTAGGCCTGAGCCTTTCGTCTAGGTATAGCGTAATGATCACACGCCAGATAGAGGTGAATAGCAAGAATTGTAAGTTCTTATCTTCAAAGATCTTTGAATGCCCTCTGCAACCCTGATCTTACTGGAGGTTCCAAATAATGAATCAATACAATGCCTGCCTATTTAAATGAGTTCCCTTGTCTTTAGTCAGCTTTTGTTGGTGAGGTGCGAGCTGAGCTCTGAATTTCCAAAGGATTACAGGCAGTCTCTGAGTTAAAAACTAGTTCTATTACCTTGGTCCATCTTTAAAATTTTTTTTAAATTTTTCACACTGTGAACCATATTAACCAAAATACACACAAACATTTCCCTCTTGAATATACACAGTGTCATTTTCTCCCCTCCCTTCCCTCCCTCCTTCCCATCCCCCTCCCTACCCACGAAACGTTCAACATGTACAATACATTAAACCCATTAAACAATGTCATCACACAATGAAAATAAACAAGAAAATTGTGTCATCTACTTTTACACACTGGGTCAGTTCATTTCGTCTTCTTCTCATTCTGTCATTTTAGGTGATGGATGTCCGCGGTAGGCCCTCTCAGTTGTGTTCCATGTACGGTTCCCAAATTTGTTTGAATATTATGACATTATTTCTTAAATTATATGTTATTTTTTTTCCAATGAATACATTTATTCATTTCTATGTTCCATTGCTGTACTCTCAGGCTCTCTTCTGATTTACAGGTTGACATTATACATTTTTTTGCTACAGCTAAGGCTATCATATTTTTTGTGCTTCATCCAAATCGAGGCCTAGTTCTTTATTTCTTATATTACTTAGAAGAAAGATCTCTGGATTTTTTGGTATGTTGCTTTTTGTGATTTTATTTAATACCTGATTTAGATCTTCCCAAAACTTTTTTACTTTCTCACATACCCAAATTGCATGTACTATTGTTCCCATTTCCTTCTTACAGCGAAAACATCTATCTGATACTGTTGGGTCCCATTTATTTAACTTTTGGGGTGTGGTGCATAGCCTGTGTAACCAATTATATTGTATCATGCGTAACCATCTTCAACTCAAATTTGTATTTAAGTACATACGGTCCTTATGTAACGTGCATGTAAAACACTTAAGAAACACTACAACATCTTAAGCAAGTCAGGATCTTGGCAGGAGCGAGGATGTCAGGCTCCCAGCAGATGATGCTGACTCAACCACGCTCGAACCGGAAGTTGACAGCATTCTACTTACTGCTGGCTTGTTGGTTCATAAGTACAAATTGTTCGTAAATCAAACGTTTTTAACCCAGTGATTGCCTGTAGGTGGAAAAGCTACAAGGATGTTATTTCTCAGCTGTGCAGCCCCAGCTAATATTTTCAATTGGAAAAATGGAGGGGAAGGCTTGGAATATGGATGGGAAGAAATTGGTTCTGAGTGAATGATAATTTTGAGACTTGTGAAGTTAATTAAATAACTTAGTTTAGATATACAGCATGGTAACAGGCCCTTGTGATCCACGAGCCCGTGCTACCCAAATACCCCAACCCGCCTATAATCCCTGTGAGTTTTGAAGGGTGGGAAGAAACCGGAGCACCCAGAGGAAACCCAAACAGACACAGGGAGAATGTACAAACTCCTTGCAGACTCCGAATTTGAACCCAGGTCGCTGGCGCTGTAATAGCGTTGAGCTCACCACTACGCTAGCTGTACCACCCAAAATGATGTATAATCAAAGAAGAATGTACAAAATTTCCAACATTCATTATTTTAATGGCATCATTACATTATCCAATAATGTTTTCAGAAGGGATAAATCATTCCTTTCCAGTATCCATCAGCTACACCTAAGCTATTAACTCTACATGGCCTATTTGTATTTTTACCTCCTTCAATTCTTTTAAAGCTATTTCTTGATGATACGTTGTGAAATATACAGTAGAACAAGAGTCTTAATGTTGTGACAGAGTATTTAGAGATGTTTTGGGAAGGATTATTAGAGCAGATTGCACACAAACATTTTAAAACACAGAATATTTGCAGGACTTTTGCAGAGTGCTTTTTGCAAAAAGAGCAACAAAGTTGGAGCATACAGATTGCCTGGGAGAGCATGTGATATTTGCAGACAGAGAGAACAGTTTTGCTCTCAGAGAGGGAGGGTGTGGAGAGAGAGAGAGAGAGAGAGAGAGAGAGAGAGAGAGATAGAGAGAGAGAGAGAGACAGAAATCAGTTCCAGAAGGACAAAGCTGGCAAAATTTTGGAAGACTGCTTGGTCAAAGGAGAAGACTGGCTGTCTGAAAGGTGACCTGAAAGAAGGAGGATCATCTGGAAAACCCTGAAGGGGAAAGTTTCGTCAGCAAGGCTGATTAAACAGGAATCAGGTGTGGATGTCCTGGAACAAAAGGAATCTGAAGACCAACAAGAACCCTCCTGAGTGGTTACCATTTGCTTATTAAGCAAACTTTGTTAATGCTAACTTCTGTGCACAGTACAAGAATTGCCTGCAACCAGTGAGATTGGACTGTGATCCAAAGAACTTTTCTAATCTTAAATACACATTACACACACCTGTGCTTAGTATTAGAGGGGGGGATTAAGTAGGTTAAGTAACTCGATAGTAATAAGTTAAAGTCTAATTCTGTTTTCTTGTTCAAATATAATTAAAAACTACTTTTGTTTAAGTACCCCTTTGTGTTGTGGGGCATATCTATTGCTGCTGGTTTTTGGTGTCCTCTGGACTCTGTAACAATGTGAACAAGACAAAGGAGATGATTGTGGACAACAGGAGTGATCACCCTCCATTACACATTAATAGTTCGGTAACGGAGAGCAACAAGTTCCTCAGAGTCCACTTCAGGGAACTATGGACACTTGCTCCCCAAGATCCCTCTGTATGTAATTACTCCTCAGGGTCTGGCCATTAAGCGTGACCCAAAACAGAAGATGCAAGAAATACTCAGCAGGCCATGCTATGTCTCGGAAGAGCAGCAGAATTATCATTTCAGGTCAAAGATTGTCAGAACAGGGAGGAAGAGAAAAGAAGCTTCTGAAGCTGCAAGGCAGTTGGGGAGAGGGAATGTCTGGTGTTCATAGGGATAAGCTGTGAAGAAGATTAACTGGCAATTAGAGAGTGAGAACCAGGACAAAAGGACATTCAAAAACACAAGAAAATAGGAGCAGAAGTCACTGATTGACTATATTCAGTCATAGATTAGGCCCAATTCATTCATGCAGGCCAAGTTTTTGACCTGAGCTAGTTCCACTTATGTTCATTTTGCCAACATCCTTCACAACTTTTTCCGATCTCAAGGGCATTTGTGAAAATAATTGACACAAAGGGACAACCACTACTCAGAAGAGACACACCTCGAGTCATAAATCGACATCATGCTGTGATCCACATTTAGCTTCAGTCAAGAAATAGTTGGCTTTACTGAAGATATTTTCTACTTTCCATTATGTCCTACTGCCTTTTTTTTAATATTTTGCTTATTATGTCCTACTTCCTTTGAAGATATCCACATAGGTTTTTAAACCATACACACTAAAGGATACATATTAGAGATAATTAGAACCACACTTTTGGCCCATTCTCACTCTCTAATTGCCACTTAATCTTCTTCACAGCTTATCCCTATGAACACCAGACATCCCCTCTCCCCAACCGCCTTGCAGCTTCAGAAGCTTCTTTTCTCTTCCTCCCTGTTCTGACAATCTTTGACCTGAAATGATAATTCTGCTGCTCTTCCGAGACATAGCATGGCCTGCTGAGTATTTCTTGCATCTTCTGTTTTGGGTCACGCTTCATGACCATTTTCACCCAGTCCACATGGCTGGTTTGAATGTAATTTCAACTCTGTATTCCTCCACTAATGGAAGCACACTTTAATTAACAGTGATAAAAGGAATGAATGAGTTATTCAAATGTCAGAATGGGAAGATGTTTCACCACAGAATTTATCATAAGTAAGGTGAGCTTGCAGTGCTTAATATCCTTATTGCAGCTCATAGTCAAACCTGACAGCAAAGTCAAAGGCAAAGTGGAATCAGTTTTAGGATTACATCTCACAAAAATCTGGAAATAAAAATGAATCCCAGACATCTCCTGATCATTTCCGAACATGATTATGCTCAGACCGCAAGCAGTACTTTCCTTTTGTTAGTGTTTTCACTCACTAAGAAAAATAAATAGGTCATTGGCACTTTACAAAATGCTGTTAAGATAAAAACAGAACGAGGGAATTTTTTTTTTGATGAGTTGACAAGATTATCAAGGTTCCACGTCAACCAGCGCAAACTCTATTCTCGCTGTGACCTTCAGGAAAGAGGTCTAGGTGCCACAAGACTCACACCACCAGGTTCAGGAACAGCTGCTCCCCCTCCACCATCAGACTCCTCGACAACAAACTCAATCAGGGACTCCTTTAAGGACTCTTACTTGTGCACTTTATTGATTTTTTCTTCTCTCTGTAGTGTACCATTCAGTTTGTTTACATTTCTTTATTTGTTTACATGTACGTTGAGTACAGTTTTTATGTATACCATTTTTTCCCACTACCAATAAGCAGTAATTCTGCCATGCCTGCAGGAAAAAGTATCTCAGGGTTGTATGTGATGTCAAGTATGTACTCTGACAATAAATCTCAACTTTGAAACTTTGAGATATGCAACAATTTTTCTTTATATTTCTGTTCTCAATATTATTATGGAATGTCTTAGTGTTGAATTAAAATTGTAGGATGACATTAGACCAAAGTTCCAATGATGTTGGTGCAGAAGTTTTACCACAACCTGGAAGCAGTTGTGTATTGGCATAATACACAAGTGAGAAAACATAGTAAAATCAGGGTAGTCAAAGTGGAGGATTCCAACTTCAGTACAATTTGTGAAAAGCACTCCAGTGAGTGATTGAAAAACAGTGAATTTCCTGTTTATTTAGCATATGATTAATTTTTTTAAAAAATGCCTGGAAACAGAAGGTCTCAAGACTGGGGTCCCTCCAGTTCACAATGACCGCGCCAAGCCTCAGTACATCCCTCAGCATGTACTCCTGCGGCCTGGAATGTTTCAGTCGGCAGCATTCCCTCATTGACATCCCTGTGTGCTGAAAAACCAACAGGTTTCAGACAGACCAAAAAGCATCTTTCAATGAGTTGATGATTATCCAGCAGTTCTGGATGTCTCTCTGTGTGCGTCCCCAGGAACAGCCCATAAATCAGTGAATCCTGTGTCACATTGCGACTGGGGGGCTTGTGGTGAAAGGGGCTTGTATGAAAAAGCCTTTTCACAAAGGAGAGGTGGTGAGGCAAAGTCAAGCTGACTGGGACACTGCACAGCAACAGAGCCAACTCCATCCTTCGCAACACCTGGGACAGGTAGAACCTCAGCACGTAGTGACACTTGGTGCCCTTGTACCTTGGTTCCAGACACAACCTGATGCAGCTATGAAAAGCTATGACAGTTCAAGTTAAAAACAAGTTAAAAATTTTGATATACAAAGAGAAGCCATTCAATAAGATCATAGCTGATCTGATCATTGCCTCAACTCCACCTACCTGCGTTTTCTGCATAATCCCTCAATTCCTTTTTTATGTAAAACTATGAAATTCTAAAGAGCTTGAATAAGAATACCATTGGCCAGATGTGATCCTCTCAAATGAAATAACACATGGACATGCATTAGCAAACAGGGACCTACTTGATTCAATTGAAAAAAATGCATGATGGAAGACATAACACTGTTCAAGCCTTTGAACCTCCAGGTTAAAACCTTGCCAAAGGATGGAGGCACTGGAAGGAAGAGTTGACATTGAAAGGATAGCCAAACAAGAGTGGATCAAAATTAATATGGTACTGTACTGCACTGGTTATGAAAGGAAAGAACTCTATCCTATTATAAAATGCTCAAATGAGACCTTGGGGATTGTGTCACAGGAGCATTTCCAGCATATCAGGAATTGAATCTGTTGCGTTTACTCGTTTCTTACACCTGAAAAGAACTCTTGTGGCACTTTCTTAACAAAGCCCACGTTGTTAACAAATCATTGCAATTGTGCAGATTTGAGCGATTCATTCCTCAGTGATTGAAATGCATGTGTAATTTGGATTCCATTCTGAGGAAAAAAGACATTGGATCAGCACAAAGGGATATAGAATGGGTGAATAAACAGGTAAATGTAAAATTTTCCATTTTGACAAAGAAACTAAAAAAACACATCATATAAGTGGCCAGAGATTGCAGTGCTTCAAGATGCAATAAGATCTGGGTATTTGGTGCATGCTTTGTCAAAGGCTGGCATGGCAGCAATAAAGAAAGCCAAATGAATGTTATTGTTTATTGCCCAAACAATTCAATACAAAAACTAAGGTTACATTTCAGCTTTCAAAGGCATTGGGGGAAAAAAATACATCTGAGGCGCAGTGTACAGTATTAATCTCTTTCTTTAAGAATGGGTGTTAATGCATCGGTAGTAGTTCAAAAGAAAGAAGATATAGTAAAAGTCCAAAAATCTGATGCCAGAAATCTGGACCACCTGAGAATCTGGACTTTTCAGTTTTTAAATTTAGCGGGCTTTTGTGTGTGGGCATGCATGCATAAGTGCCACAGATGCACAGCGGCGACAAGTGAAAAAAAGCTCTTTACATTTTTGTCAAGTCTTATATTTATTTTTCTTTAAAACTGCTTGTTTTGAAAAATGAAGCATGCTGTATTTGACCATGAATAAACTACCAAATGTTCATCTCTTCTTTATTCTTCCTTAAATTTGAATTTTAAAAGTACTGCCCGAGAATCCAGGCCAACACAATCCCCGAGCAGTCCGGATTTTCGGGCTTCTAATGTATTACACTATTACCTGAAATAAATCGGTTGGATTATGAGAAAAGGTTGGACAGGATAGGCTTCTGTCCATCAGGGGACTTGATTGGGAGGAGGTGGAGAAAATAGTTCATTTTGTTGGAAAATCTAGATGATTTAACATGGGGGATCACCCACTTTACAGACACAAGCTGAAAATTCCTCTGGTGGGGGGGGGGGAGTCATGAGTCTTTGGAACTGACCTGTTCGAATCTCCGTGGAAGCAGGCTCTTTGGATGTTTCTATAGTCCATTCTGCCTTGATTTTAACAATTGGTGGAGGTGCTGAATAGCCTACAAATGGTCATGCTCCTCAATCCAAAGTTCACTTATCTGTAGTGTGCACATTGTGGATTGGAAAATACTTTTCCAGGAGTGCACAATGAAGAGATAATTGGAAGAATATGGAATGGGTGAAATAAGCTAAATAGGGGCAGAGTTAGGATGACATTCAGAGTTCAGATGAGATCAGAGTTCAAGTTGAAATTGATGTATGTGTGGCTAAACAAGGTCAATTCTGTGAAAGGGAACACCCCTCCCCCACACCCCACCATAAATTATATTTACATTGCTATCTTGCTGCAAGGTCAGCCAGTGATATTTCAATTCAATGCCCTCCTGAAACAAGACGTCATTTTAAGATCATGCAGTGGAAATGGATGTGCTGCAATGACAGGTGCACAGGGCACCAAAGGAGAATGCGACAGAGAATCTTGGCATACAACCTAAAGATTGGATACAATTGCAAAACAAAAGACATGCAGAAGATGCATTAAGCTGACTCTGTCAATGACACAAGAGATGCCAAGGTATTCACCTTGAGACAATTAAAGTGACATTGAGGAAACTACTTGACAGGATAATGAGCAGAAGTTGAAGTAATTCAGGCAAAATGGAGAACAGACCCAGCCTGAGGTTATGCCAACCTCAGACCATGCTTCCTTCTTGATACTCAATTACTTCAGTTTTATCAGAGTACTTTCATTCTGTATCCGGGCAAATGCTCTTCAAGGGACCAAGTAGTTTACTCCCCCTAATTCTACATGTTCTTCAAGGGACGATAAGGATTGGTAAATGTATTTCAGTGCATAAAGAGTTAAACAGCTCTCTTTGACACTTTTTTAGTTAATCTGTTCCCTGATTGTCTAAAGGGAAATATTGCTCTGTGCAACTTCTTTTCATTGAACTGTTGCCAACACCTTAACAAAAATGTTGCAAGTTTCCAAGGAAGCTAAATGTCAAAAGGGATGTGGATCGCCTATCTCTACGCCATGTCACCTTGAGCATGGCAGCAGCCATTCCTCAGTCTTATGAAAGGAATAGATAGACTAGACATAAACAGACTCTTTCCCCTGAGGGCAGGGGAGGTTGGAACAAGAGGCTAAGGGGTAAGGGGGAAACACTTTAGGAGAAATATTAGAGGTGGCTTTTTCACTCAGCGAGTGGTGGCAGAATGGAATGAACTTCCGAATGAGATAGTTGGGTCAGGGTCCCTTCTGTCATTTAAGAGAAGGCTGCACCATTTCATCGGATGCAAGGATCGACAACGAGATAGACAACAGACTCGCCAAGGCAACTAGCGCCTTTGGAAGACTACACAAAAGAGTCTGGAAAAACAACCAACTGAAAAACCTCACAAAGATTAGCGTATACAGAGTCGTTGTCATACTCACACTCCTGTTCGGCTCTGAATCATGGCTCCTAGAACGCTTCCACCAGCGTTGTCTCCTCTCCATCCTCAACATTCATTGGAGCGACTTCATCCCTAACATCGAAGTACTCGAGATGGCAGAGGCCGACAGCATCGAATCCACGCTGCTGAAGATCCAACTGCGCTGGGTAGGTCACGTCTCCAGAATGGAGGACCATCGCCTTTCCAAGATCGTGTTATATGGCGAGCTCTCCACTGGCCACCATGACAGAGGTGCACCAAAGAAGAGGTACAAGGGCTGCCTAAAGAAATCTCTTGGTGCCTGCCACATTGACCACCGCCAGTGGGCTGATATCGCCTCAAACCGTGCATCTTGGAGCCTCACAGTTCGGCGGACAGCAACCTCCTTTGAAGAAGACTGCAGAGCCCACCTCACTGACAAAAGACAAAGGAGGAAAAACCCAACACCCAACCCACCAATTTTCCCTTGCAACCGCTGCAACCGTGTCTGCCTGTCCCGCATCGGACTTGTCAGCCACAAACGAGCCTGCAGCTGACGTGGACATTACCCCTCCATAAATCTTCGTCCGTGAAGCCAAGCCAAAGAGAAGAGAAGGGATGTGTACATGGAGGTGAGGGGGTTGGATGGTTATTGGCGGTGAGCGGGAGGTTTCAGCTAGTGGAGTTGTTCTAGTGAACCGGTGTGGACTCGAAAGGCCGACATGGCCTGTTTCCACTCCATAAATGGTTATATATGGTTATATGGAACACACTTTCACCTGTTATTTTGGTTTTTGGTTCATGTTTGAATCAAGTTTGTGATGAGGTGTAGAGTTGATCAGTCATAGGACAACTTCAACCAGCAAGAAGGTTATTTGGAGTAAGTGGTACTTGCTTATGCAGCGTTATAAATACCCTCCATCACTTTGCTAAGACTGAGGGGAGATGAATTGGGTGGTAATTGGTTGGATTGGCTCGGTCTTACTTTTCAGGAACAGGACATACCTGGGCAATTTTCCAAACCATCAGATGGATGCCAATGCTGTAACTGCAAAGGAACAGCTTTGTGAGAGACTCTACTTCCAGCAAAGCTACTCCGAACAGCAGTGAGGTTTCAAGAATCCGGATAAGCAACTGAAGGCATCATAAACAGCAAAAAGAGGTGCCAAAGAGTCCAGGATGAAGGCCTCAGAGAGAAACTAAAACATGTCAAAAGGCAATGGTGATTCTACATTGTACCCCACAGTTTTCAAAGAAAGGTCAGAGTAGAATGTCTATGTCGGATGAACAGGAAGACAAGTGAAGAGATTTGCTTTACCGATTTTGAGATCCTTAAAGATGCATTACTGACTCTGCACTGCCACAGGGGAACTACAATCCGTTTGGACCAGCAGTGGAGTGGACCACATGGAATTCAACATTGAAGCATTGGACAGATTTCATTTTAAAACTTGACTCTCCACTTTAGACAATTTGTATGGTTCCCAGGAAATAGGTATTTGGGGGCAGCTCTATTCAGAACCACTGGCATTTATCAGTCGGATCTAAGTCTATGCCTCAAACACAGCACTCTCTCATTTAATTTTGTGCCTAACAAAAGATTTCAATACATCTCACTATCCACATTAACCCCGTAGGTCTTTATTTAGATCTTAATTTTAATAAAATTTGCAGATATTAGATGCTACTTTAAAATCCAGCAAGCTTTGAAAGCTCCAGCTAATTTATCAGTAATTTGCTCATCAATTAGTTTCGTAAAACAACACGACCTGGGCCTGAAGAATTTTTTGACTTCAAGTTCATTGTTTCAGCTATCACATTCTTTCCTTCTATATGAATACTACTAACAGCCTTGAACATTCCCTATCCGAACATTAATGCTCAGATTTGTGCTATACCATCTTTCCCAACCTCTCATGAATACAGAACCAAAATATTAACATGCTATAGTTCACTAATTTATTAAAATTCTATTTTAATATTCACATAACTATGTTATCTCTATAATTGATTCAAGAATATGTGTAGAAAGTTTTGGAATTATGATTTTATCGACAAGATTTTTGCCATATTCCTTCCATCCTCAGGCTCTCTGTATTGCCTTATATCATTTCCTCCCAATCTTCATTATCTCTATTTCTTGTTCTGAGACAATACATCTCTCATTTTAATTATTACAAATTAATGAACCATGGGTGCATCACAATAAATTTCATTTTTACCTTTGGAGGGTTACACAAGTGTTAGATGACCACAGAAATATTGTGGTTGAAAGGAATACATCATATTAAATGACCCAGCCTCAAGGTCACATGCTACTGGATTGTGTCTCCAGGTCAGCATCGTTTAAATATAGATTAAAGAGGAAGGTTCATTGGAATTTTTTGTGGGAAATAAAATTCTCTAGTATCATGCCAAATTATGAAGAGGAATGTTTAAAAAGAAAATGGATAAGAGAATGGAGGTAAAATAATTAAGGAGGTATCATTTTCTCAAATATTTTGGGCATACAAGTTGACCCCCTTTTTCAGCCTCATTTTAAGGGTTTTATGGTATAGCCGGCATATAATGGCATATAGCCATTTTCTGGCTGCCTGATCTGCCCATTGACTGGGTACAAGTCGACCCCCAAAGCTTGTGATGTCTGAGATGGGCCATTGACCAGCGCATAAGTCGACCTCCATAGGTAGCGTGGATTGATCTGCTGGGTGTTGGCTGGAGATGATTGCTATCATGGAGGGTCCATTAACACAATACAGCACGCGATGAAAATATGAGGAGAGCTTTAAGTTCAAAGTGATAGAAGTGGCCAAGAAAACCAACAACTGTGTTGCTGCAAGAAAATTTGATGTGAATGAGAAGTTGGTAAGAGATTGGAGGAAGAAAGAAGAGACTTTAAGAAAAATACCAAAAAGGCAATGTTCTTTGAGAAAAGGAATCACTCGTTAGCCAGAGTTGGAAAATCACATTGCAGAATGAGTATGTGAACGGAAGCAAGATTGCTACGTAGTCACCCGAAATAAGAGCATTTGCATTGCAGTGCCCAAGTCTCACCCGGACCTTACTGATGTTTTGAGGGTACAGTCAGCTGGTGCAATCATTTCATGAACAGGAAAAATCTGGTATTATGCCAAAAAAAACAAAATTTGCACAGAAACTACCAAAAGATCTTGATCATAAAGTTGTAAGTTTTCACCAGTTTATTATACATAACTGGCAGAAACACCAGTTTGCATTAGCAAATATTGGAAACATGGACGAAACCCCTATGAATTTTGACATGACAGGCAATAGAACAGTGGAATGGAAAGATGCAAACCAGAAGTACAGGTCATGAAAGGACCAGGTTTACCGTGGTGTTATCATGCACAGCCGACGGGACAAAGTTAAGATCGATGGAAATCCTCAAATGCAAAATTAAACTGAAAATGAAATTCCCTTCAGGTATTCTTGTACATTTTCATGAAACAGGATGGATGGATAAAAATGGTGTAAAACTATGAACAGTTGGCCAGATGGTTTATGCAAATAACGGAGTTTGGCGGTCTGGGATACATTTCATAGCCACTTAATTGAGAACACTAGAAGTAGATTGGCACTACATAATACTTACATGGCCGTTAACCCGGGTGGTTTGACACCTATATTGCAACAAGCCATTCAAAGATCATGTGCGTGAGGAATGGAATACATGGATAGAGTGTGGAGAAGTTGTTTACAAAAGATGGGGCAATGCGTACTGCATCACTTGATATGCCATATAACTTCGTGCTCAAGGCATAGGACAAAGTTAATGTTGAGACTGTGATAAAATAGTTTAAAACGTGCAGTATCTCTTGTGCAATTGATTTGTTGTGGAACACGGACGATGAGGGTGAAACTGCCTTATCAGATATAGACTGTTAAAACAATGAGAGTAATGATCTGCTTGCCGCCATCTTTGCTTCAGATGGTGAGAGCGAAAATGATTTTGAAGGGTGTGAATTGTGTTGCTGTTTTCAATAAAAATCTCAATGAAAATCTGTTGCAGTCGGAGGGGGGGGGGAGATTTTGTTTTTCAAGAGTCGAATTATACGTCAAATCGGTTTTTCCAGGGTTGACTTATATGCCAAATCAGTGCAGGATCATTTTGAGCTGAATTTAAAGTCTCAAAAGTATATCCAACGTATAAGTCGACCCCCATCTTTTAAGAGATTTTTTTGGGTTTCACGACTTGACTTATACGCTGAAATATGTGGTAGCATTTGTTCTCTACCCAGATTTAAAGTGACAGTTAGTTAACAGAATGCTTAACGAGTTATTTTATTTTCTATCGTAACTTAGCCACTAATAGTAAATGAGGCACCTTTAAAAAAAAATCAATGAAGTGTATTTGTCTCAAAATACTAGCACATTGAGAAGGGTTGTTTTGGAAGTAGACTAACTGTAAATGTACAGTGTCTATAAACCACGACATGGCTTGAATATCACACACCAAAGTGCAGACAGAGAACAAACATGATTCAGAACACTTTCAGTAGAACCAGGTTGCTTTGATAAAAGCTCCAAAAATAACAGCTTACCTTGGCTGATTCCAAATGCTCACTCTTTGACACATCTGTTGGCTCATTTTCTTCACTGCTTCCATCATCCATGTCACTATCATCATCTTCCTGGGTGGAGTCTATTTTTTGTTGCATTTCAGAAGCTTCACAAGGTTTTACCTCCATATCATTTTCATTCTCTACAGAATTGATATTTTTTTTCTGTTCCATTGCTTCTTCGTTAGGAAAAACCTCACTGTCCCCATTGCATGAGGGACTATCAATCCCACTGTCTCTATTAGGTATTTTACCATTCCCATTTTGTTCTAGTATGGATTCACCAATCTCAGCCGCTGCTCTTGCTGCTTGAGTCCTTACTCCAGAACAATCATCATCTTTAACATCGCCTTCTGCCAATTCCTTCATTGCAGTAATTTCCTCATTCGAACGTTCTGTCTCTTCCATGCCAACTTCAGTTCCATTGGAATCCATTTTTTCCACTGTAAACTCTGCTGTGCTTGCTGGCTCCAAATCACTGTCAGATGCTGCACATTCTGAGGAGTCCTGAGATGGCTCCATTTTGAAGGAGAAAATCAGTTGGGTCCTTTTACTGATCTCTGGGCTCAGTTGCCTGCAATTACATGTCAACATTTCTTATGCACGCAAATAATATGAACCATTTCGATTTACTTAATGCAAAGACAAAATGGTAAGATGCAGAATACCCAAATTAAAGCATTTGCAAGCGAAATGCTGAAGTTATACTCAAAAGATGGCAAATAACTCTAGAAATGTTGAGTGTCCTACTGAGAATCTTCTATCTAAATTTGTAGCATTTCTGATTTTATGTTTGCAACAGTAATATTAACATTATTCATAATCCATGATACAAGCTGTTAGAGATACTCTTGGAAAAAGTGATCACAGTATGAGTGAGTTTATCATACAAATGGAGGGTACAATAGTTTGGTCAAAAACAAAGGAAATTACAATGTGATGTGGGAGGAGTTGGCCAGGGTCGACTGGGAACACAGACTCTATGGAGGGTCAGCTGAGGAACAATGAAGGACTTCCAAAGAGATCTTTCAAGGTACTGAACTAAAGCATATTCCAGTTAAAAACAAGGACAGAAAGGATGGGCCATCACTAAAACCTTGTGCATACAAAGTCACCAAGAGCAGTGGGGAAACTTGAAGACTGAAAAAACTTGAAAAAGCGACAAAGAACCATGAAGCAAGCAATGAAGGGAAAGTTAACAATGAGAAAAGATTAGCACAAAATATAACAATGGACAGTAAAAGATGTTCTAATTATATAAAGCGCAAAAGGGTGGCTAAAGTAAAGATTGGTCCCTTGGAGGGTGAGAAGGGGGAATTGATATCAGATAATAATACTGGCTTTGTTTCTGAACCTACAAGGGAACATGCTGTCTTGGATCTGGTCCTGTTCAATGAGACAGGGGAATTTAGCAATCTTGTTAGGGATCCTCTTGGAAAGAGTGATCATAGTATGACTGAGTTTATCATACAAATGGAGGGTACAATAGTTCTGTCTAAAACAAGTGTGTCTTGCCTAATGTTACGAACCACACATAACAAGCAGCAATAGGCAATTTTATTTCTAACTCAAATTATAGTCTTAACTCTTAACTATCCTTAACACTAAATCTATCCCCAACTATGCACAGGTGTGTGTGTGTGTGTGTGTGTGTGTGTGTGTGTGTGTGTGTGTGTGTGTTTCAGTCTTTCAAATTCAGTGCTGAAGCGTAGGCCTTTAAAATTTGACGTCCAGAATTAATGATCAACTGATGGGAAGAATGGAGTTGTGTCTGCTACAGACTCATGAATTTGCCTTGCGTTGCCTTTGAAGAAATATCCATCCACACAAGCTGATGTCATTTACACTCTTGCACCTTTTGTAGGCAAAATTCGAACTGGGCGGCCTCCACGAAGCTTCCAAGACCCTGGCTTCGGTCTCTCCAAGTAACTTCACTGCTAGTCACACTTAAAATGAAGCCGTCTCTCCAATTGACCTTCACTGTTAGTCACAATCAAAATTAAGCACTTTGCTTCCCAAAAAGACCCTCCTGAAACAGGTCAGTCCACTGAAAAGGCCCAGTCATACACAGAGCAGGCTTTGCCCTGAATTTCACAAAAAATTGCTGGCCACAAGAGCTGCTTTCAAGGAGCTGTTTCCTCTCCAGCAGTCAGCATGGTTCTCCTTTCACACTTGCATCCCACTAAATTGGCCATTCAGTTTCCTGGGATAGGAATAGGGGTTTGGCTTTTCACACTTGACCACTCCTAACTGGGACACTGAATGCTTTCACACTTGCAAGGAGCCATCCCCGGGGTTAGGACTGTTCCACCTTCTACCAGTGACATCATGACACGTCGAGCGATGGATGACCTGCCCTAAATCCTGATCAACCCTATATTTGAACAAAATTAATCATGCCTAATTATAATATAATTAAGCTTTATGTATAGCCCAGAATGAGCCCTTCAGCCCGTTGTTGTTGTGCCGACCTATATAAACCTTTTAAAGAGACCATGGGAAAGTGCTAGCAATAAATAGCAATAGTGGACAATTTTTAAACAGGTTGGGAAAGTTGGTAGGGCTATAGCGCACAATTTATATGGCGGGGTAAAATTGGTAGACTATCGTGTACAATTTATAAATACTGTGGGGGAAAAAGCGATGGCAGATCTGCTCTCCCAGAATTCCATGCGGCAGAGAAAGGGCTATATGCATGCACGGAGCTTTCATGAAGGGGTCTCTGCAGCATGGCATTCTGGGAAGTCAGGTCTACCATTGCGTTTTTCCCATGGTCTTTATAAATTGTATACTATGGTGCCACCAACTTTCCCATGCTGTTTAAAAATTGTCCGCTATTGCTAGTTATTTCCTCCCCCTCTCCCACTGCAACTTTTCCATGGCAAAGTTTATACCTTCAATTTAATCTTTTCTTCCTTCAAGTTCCTGCACTTATGCAAAAACCTGGGTCACTTCAATCCCACAATTCAATTCCCTTTTCACACCTGGGATTGTACTTGGGGTCAAAGTCGTCAATTACCAGCGTGAGATGACATCATCTGATGTCAGCATTGAACTGATTTTGTTTTCACACAAGGCACTTTAAAGGCCGATTGGCGGTTAATTCCTGGGATCACTTGCAAGTGTGAAAGAGGCTAATGCCTTTGCAAATGTATCGAATTCTGGAACAGACTGTGACAAGCCTTTCCTTAGTTCTTGCAATGTATTGCATATCGTTGCGCTGTGACTTGTGTTGTGCTTAGTGCTTGTGTGAAATGCTAACTGTGAGCATTCAGTCCCTCCTGTCTATACTATCCCTAATAGTGGTAATCCCATTTTACTAAAACAGGAGCTTGTAATACTAAACAAGAGAAACTACAAGGGGTTGAGGGAGGAGTTGGCCAGAGTAGACTAGGAATACAGGCTATATGGAGGGTTGGTTGAAGGACTTTCAAAGAGATTTTTCGCAGTGCTGAACTAAAATATATTCCAGTTAAAAACAAGGACAGTAAGGGTTGGGGCAGCCAGCCTTGGATAACTGTGGAGATCAAGGAAGACATTAAACTAAAAGATCGTGTGTTCAAAATCACCAAGAGCAGAGGGAAACCAGACGATTGGAAAACCTTTAAGGAGCCACAAAGAATTACAAAGTGAACAATGAAGAAAAGGAAGGCAGATTATGAGAAAAGATTAGCACAAAATATAAAAATGGAATAAGTTTTTATAAATATATAAAGCACCAAAGGTGGCTAAAGTGATTGGTCCCTTGAAAGATGAGAAGGAGGAATTGATATTGATAATGAGGTAATGCCTGAGGCTTTGAATGATTATTTTGTGTCGGTCTTCATGGTGGAGGACACGTCGAACGTGCCAAGGACAGAGGTTATGGATGTGATGGGAGGTAAAGACCTGGATGTGATAGCTATCACTAAAGAGGTCGGATCAGAAAACATGAGATGGATAAATCCCCTGGTCCTGGTGGAATGCATCCCAGGGAACTGAAAGAAATGGCAGAAATTATAGTAGGGGCTTTGGTGATAATTTTCCAAAATTCTCTGGACCAGTCCCGGTGGATTGCACAACGGCGAATGTCACGCCATTATTGAAAATAGCATGTAGGCAAAAGGCAGGGATCTATAGACAATTAGTTTAACATTTGTCGTTAGGAAAATGCTTGAAGCTGTCATTAACGAGGCATCAGGAGTGAAATGGATCCATCAGGCAGACGCAGCATGGATTCAGCAAAGACAAATCCTGTTCGACAAATTTACTGGAGTTCTTTGAAAACAGTGGATAGAGGGGAGCAGATGGACGCTGTTTACCTGGATTTCCAGTAGGTGTTCAATAAGGTGCTGCATAAAAGATGATAAGGATGCATAGAACTGTGGTGATGTATTAGTTTGGAAAGTGGATTGGTTAACCAATAAAAATGAAGAGATTTGGGGTGCGGAGGTGTTTTTCTGGTTGGCATTCGGTGTTGAGCAGGGTGCCTGGTGCTGGGCCTGAAACTGCACACAGTATACATAAATGATTTGACAGAGTGGAGCGTATCCAACTTTGCTGATGGCACTAAGTGAGCAGAAAAGCAAATTGCCCAGAGGATAGAGAGAGTCTACAGAAAGATACAGATAGGTTAAGTGAATTAGCAAGCCTCTGTCAGATGGAGTACAATGCTGGCAAATGTGAGGTTATCCACTCTGGAAGGAAGAATGGATGATCTGAATAATATTTTAAATGGCAAGTGATTGCAGCACGCTGACGTGCAGAAGGACTTGGGAGGGCTAGTGCATGAATCACAAAACATTGGTTTGCAGGTGCAGCAGGCTATCATGAAGGCAAATGGAATGTTGGCTTTCATTTTGAGAAGGATTGAATGCAAGAGCAGGGAAGTTATGCTGCAACTATACAAAATTCTGGTGAGGCTGCATCTGAAGTATTGCATGTAGTTCTGGTCTACTTAATTGAGAAAGGATGTACTGGGTTTCGTGGTGGTGCAGAGGAGGTTCACCAAGTTGAGGATGAGGGGTTTATCCTTTGGGGAGAGGTTGAGTCATCTGGGACTATACTCGCTGGAATTTAGAAGAAGAATGAGAGGAGATCTTATAGAAAGAGATTAAAATTATGAAGGGCATAAAATTGAGGTAGGCAAGTTGTTTCCATTGGTAGGGGAGACCAGAACTAGGGCACAGATTCAGGGTAGTAAATTCAGGGCAGCTATGAGGATAGTGAATCTGTGGAATTCGCTGCCCATCGAAGCAGTGGAGGCAACCTCGGTAAATATCTTTAAGGTAAGGTTGGATAGATTTTTACAAAGTAGGAAAATTAAAGGAGATGAGCCTATCATCGGATCAGCCATAATCTCATTGAATGGCTGAGCAGGCCCAGTGGGCCGGAGGGTCAACTCCTTTGCTCATGCATTACATTTTGAAACTTTTCTCCATGTATGTCCACAGAATTTAATACTGTATACAGAATAAAATATGTTTGCATCCCTAAATGCATGTAATAGAGGTCAAATTTATATCCTCTGTATTTTTATGTTGCAAACCAAAGGCAAACATTGGAAAGAAAAATACTGGAGATCTAATAAAATCTTTAAGAATTAAACCAAATAAGTTATTTCTGCACATCATTGTATAGTTGGAAGGCAAGCATTTAGCTTTTGTGACAGTAGTCCAGAACAATTAAATTACTTTTTAAAGACATTTCAATTTCCATTTAAATTTCAAAATATTAGAATATTTGCTTTCATTGAGAGTGGTACGTTTTCCTTGACACAGTGGAAACATATTTTCTGCCTTCAGAATATGGATGTGTGTGTGATATAACAATCAATAATATATATACACACACAGACAAACACACACATTATTATATATATATATATTTATATGGAATATATATATATTCCATTTTCTGCAATTAATTTAGAACATTTTAAAAATAAATTTAACGGTTTAGGAATTTATTGTAAAACTACACATCTTCAAGGATAAATCAACACATACAAACATTAGAATTTCAAATCTTCAGAAAATCCTCTAAAAAGATGTTTAATAAGATAACCAAATAGTGAGCTGCAGTCCCATCCGAGATCTCACCCACAAAAGCAAAGCAAATGAAAAAGGTTTACCATTGGCATTATCTAAATTGGTCCAAGAGTTTTTTTTAATGCTCTTTTTGGTCTAGGAGGCAACAGAATGTCTTACCTGACACTTTCAAACTTTTCAATAAGTGAGGAGACACAAGGCAGAGTTGTTGTTTCCTGGTTCTCACCCTTCGATTGGGAGTTCTTGCTTTGCTTTGGAACAGCTGGTAAAGGCCTTGATGGAGCTGGAGGAATCCGCTGAAATGCTTCCTCCTGACGCAATGTTTGTAGGTGAACGGGTTTAGGAGGTACTAGTATAAAAATACACACAATAAGTTATCACCAAAACTTCTCATTGTTATGCAGCGGTAGTCTAGTAAAGGAGACAACACATTTCATTTGTCTTACCCCAGGTTTCTGCTTACTTGACAAAATTCAACCACATTCTCCAAAGTAACCTATCAGACTCTAAAAGCTTCGTTGATCAAACATTCTTCTCTAATAATCCATTTTAATCGCTCAGTTTGAGACATTTTGTAGTGCATCTCACATGTGAAAGCTATAGATGTGCTTCCGTGTTGCTTTAACAGGAAACACTGAAAATGATTAAAAAAATGTGGTTTTGTAACTGTAAGCAACTGCATTTATATGGTGCCCAAGGCAACAAAAGCAGTAGTTAAGCTTCATTTGAGTAGTAATGCTCATGTCAGAGGAAGAATATTTGGTGTTTGATGTTATGTTAATAAATTACCACTTTGCAGTTGGAAGAGCACAATTCTGTTTTTGGTGTAAAACAAGTTATGTGCTCGGCATGTCTTTTTGTAGACATTCAGCTCTTCCACAGCTTCCTTCCTCTTTCTATTTCTAATGCATTTTCTCAAAAAGAGCACATCAACTTTAAAACTTTTAAGCAGTAAAATGCGAGTTAATCAGAAAATTTTTAAAATATAATGGAAAACAATTTATTTATTTTGTTATTTCAAGTTGCTCAGACATTTTGTAAATCAGTCACTTGTGTAGAATATTGCTAATATGAAGTGATAAAAATGGAAAATGCAGTGATAAGATAAAAAAGGAACTATACTATAGTTTATGTACCTTTTTTGAATGCATTACAAGAAATCTGAGGTGGTGTTTCTGGAAGAGAATACATGACATATTGTATAGCTTCATGATCCCAATGCATAACTGAATAAACTTTAAATGTTTTCACTGTATTCGAATCATAGCAACCAGATATTCAAATTAAACATCAGTCTAAAGATTGCCTGATTGAAAGAAGTGATTCATTATTGCCTTTGCAAGGTAGTTGGAGATGGTGGTCTGACATTGACCTTCGCATTTCTTAACATTGTAAAAACAAACCAATTTTAGATCTAAAAGTGCGCCATTTGATGGAGGTGAATAAAAAGAATAAGCACATATTCAAAAAAAAAAATCATGAGATCAGCAACTGTGAAGCCAAATGATCACAAGAGTTAAATGTAGACGTGCTTGGGGTTGGTATGAGGCTTAATGCTCAAAGTGAATGCCATCAACAGTAAAATACAGGCAAAGAAGTCTCAATTTGTTAAATATAATCCAAGTAATTTATGTAAATTGTGGGAGTTATCAGCTGGGATTTCCAAAGTACTGCAAATTGCACCTGTTTAAGACAATCTAGTCCAAAACTGGGCACATCACATATGATGGCAAGGTCATCTAAATATCAAATCTCTATTTTGCTTTCTAATTTCCCAACAATGTTTTGCTTTATTTAAAAGCAGTGTTACAAATATAAGCTGGAGTTTAAAAAAGGTATTAATTCAAACAAAAATATGTGACAGAGTTTCAGAGGCTTACACTCTGCAAGAATGTTAGGGGGCGGTATCTCACAAATAAGGAATTAACCAGATAAGGCTGACAGTAATGGGAACTATTTCTCTCAGAATGTTGTGAAGTTTTGACATTCTCTTCTCTAAAGAGCAGTAATCACAGAGTCAATGATTATATTCAGGGCTGAGAGGATGAATTTTTGCCCTTCAGGGGAATTAAAGCTAACGAGATTTGTCAGGTTAAAAAGAAATGGAGGCCAAAGATGATCATACTGACAAGCAAAAATGGAAAGCAAATACTCCTGCTCCGATGTCCCTAAATTTCAAATTGGAGTGGTCCACATTGAAATCATCAGGAAATGTTTCACCATATTGCAGGCTTTGTGTGCAATTTACTTCCATTGTGAATTCTGGGTCAAACTTTCAAAATTTGTTTTCAGTGACTCAGTGTGATTTAACAACTACCCCCCCCCCCCCCCACACCAAATGATTTGACAACTTAATTTGAAAACAAAGATATCAAGTGCATTGCAAATTTGATAAGTTTCTCCTCATTTCAAACAAAGTTCCTTGAGAATATTGCACAACCTAATGACCCAGTCGAGGGATTTAGATCGATACATTGCAAATTTTGATCCTTCTTTCTCAGACAAATTGTTGTAGTTTGATCCAAAAAAAAATGATAAAAAAATTATAGATGGACAAAGGCATCAGATCAAGTGCATTTGTGTTCAAGTTCTTTCAATTATTCTTTCATTTGTGTTCCTTCTCCATGGAAATACATCCTATCTATAAAAATTTGAAGAGAGGGAATGAGGCAGCAAAATTAACAGCTGCTACTTTAATCTAGATGTATAGTTACACGATTATTGAGATGGAACATGCCTAAATATTGTACTTAGTCTTTGCACACATGCTGCTTTTGGTCATAGCAATGAATTCCTCCCAAAAAATGGATAATTAATGATCTTCCAACATCCCATGCAGTGGATATATTGCTCCCACCATGTCTCAACAAATCCTATCACCTACCCTCCTTTCAGCCACATTTCTCACTGTAATTACCTGGCCCCTCTCTTGTGCTGGTGATATTACAAGGAGATGTACAGATTCAGTGGTAAGGAAGAGGTAGATGGCGCAATGCCTTTACAGTGCCAGCGATCGAGACCGGGATTGAAATCACACACTGTCTTTAAGGAGTTTGTAGGTTCTCCCCATGTCTGCGGGGGATTTCTCTGGGGGCTCCGGTTTTCTTCCACCATTCAAAACCTACAAAGGGTGTTGGTTAACTGGGAGTAAATTTGGCGGCACGGATTCGTGGGCTGAAATAGCCTGTTACCATGGCATTTCCTCCCAATTCTTCAGCTCCTGGAGGAAAAAAAAGATGGTCCCCTTGGGATAGTCTTAGATCTTCTCAAACCCCACAGCTTTGAGCAATACTTCCACAATTCCTCTCTGCTATCTTTTTAATAAGAAACTCCTTCGGGTGAAACTGGTGAAAATCCGAGTGATAAAATTAGAGGTTTGACTGCAATTTGCCAACTTGCACCCAACTAGTAAAGAGCTTTCAAATGTAACCATCAGCTGATGTGAAACATATACGCCCAGGAAGTTGATTGAACTTGTATTTCTTTTCTTGTAGATCAAGAGAAAACAGTTGTACCAGGACAGAAATGTTACTGCCATTAAAGACGAGGAGAAATCTCTGATCAGAAGGAAGCCCAAAATTTTGGTAAAGATTGACAGGCACCTCCTTAGGATTATGGATGAAATGGAACGATTATAACATTAATCAGATAATGGAAGAGTTCAAAGGACAAGTTCACATAATTGCTCAGGCTTAAATGAAAAAAATTATAATTAAAAAAGGCAAATCTGTAAAAACATGTAAACCTCCAGCATCTTTATGCTTTTATAATTTTATTTATTTTATATTCTTAAATATTACTTATTTTTCAATATTTTTATTGGTTTTATCAAATAAAGGTACATAACAATAAAATAAAGTATTCTAAAATTAATTAAATTTTACTCTTCTTTTATCACTGGAAAAAATAGTGTAATCTTCTGACAAATGAGTCTTTTTTCATCTTTATTTAGACTCAATAAACAAGCTGATACCCCAATTAAAATAATTCTCACTGAGACTTGCCTTGAGGTTTTCGGGCTGTCGCTTTCCCAACTGATGATGACTTGCTGGTTAACTTCCTTCCTGCTTGCTGAATACATGGTGCAGAGCTAAGGTACTGAAGGTGACCTGAATTGGACTCAGAATTACTTCTGACTTGCAGCGGAGTTCCAGGATGACCTGCAACTGAAAAATTATGTTCACTTCAGTGATATATTTTGGACACAATTACTTTCACATCCAATCAGAGAGAACACCAAGCAAACAAGGGACCTTTTGAAAAGAGCAATTCAATGTGTCCTGTTCACCTCTTTTCCTTTGTGTCGCAAGTGTTTCAATACGTAATATGCATCCGTTTTTTTGTGTTATCATTTAATTTCTTTCTTTTAGGCAGGACATTCCAGAGGAGAAAGCAAGGACAACATAAAAATGTATTGCATTCTTCTGTCCCAATCTACATTTTGAAAGGCATGAATTTTTTTTCTCCTTATTTATTCTTTCCAAATCCACAGTGGCTTAGAACACTTCATACAGATTGCTCCCTGTACTTCTTAAAAAATTTTTGAGGAGAATAACCCAGCTCCTGGAGATTGCTGAAGTCTTTTTCCCTGGTCGCCAACCAACTTTTCCAAATCCTCACCAGGTCCTCTCTGTGTGTAGAGTCAAATTCAACTTGCTTTTGCACTCTTTAGCCAATGTGTTTCAAACCAAGAAGCACAAGACCTTTTTTGATTTCTCCAATTTTCATTCACTGTTCAGACCCATGCGTGTTTTCTTTCCCTGCACATCTTTAAAATTGCTTTTCCTCATTCTCTCAATCAATGTTAGGAGAGTGATGGGCATCCAATTTGCCAACTAGAGCTTCTTCCGCATTGTTCAATACAGATGACCACTGGTGTATCAGTTGAAGGAGGATCGTGGGTGGTGTTTAGGAGCGTGTTGACTGGCTGACTTGGAGCTTCATACAATCTCAGTCCATGTTTGGAACTTAGGATCTGTGCTGCTGGTGTGACAGTGAATGCACAAAGGTTGTGACAAAACAGTCCAACACTTTATCCAATAAGTAAAATGTTTGACATCAACTATATTAGGAATCTGCTTGACTAATTTGGAAGGCAGATCTCCCAATTTAGACACAAGTACTCTTCTGTGCAGAACTTCGCAAAAGTTGACTGGGCGAGGAGAAACTTGGTCTGAATTCAGTATCAAGAGTGGACTATAAAGTTGGTTCTGTATCTTTATCTTTGCTACACAAAATACATTGTTTGGCCAGCTGAGTTTTTCCTGCATTGTGTTTTACTTCAACCACAGCATCTGTAGACTTTTGTGTTTGACTAAAGCTTTACCCTTCCTCTGTTCTGATGAAGCAGTTCAGCCTGGAGCCAACAGCACTGTCAAAGAATATGGTATAGATTTGGCAGCAATCATTTCTTATTTGAAATGATAATAAAAGGTATTTAAAGAATAAGCACAATGTAGTTAAGCCAATAATCTAAATCCATGCGCTTTTCCACACCAAAGTTGTATCCACCATCTGTTTGCAGTTTCTACCTAAAAGATCTGGGGTTCAATTCATTGTCAAACTGAATTTTTTTTCCTCTCTCCCAAAGTTAATTGATTCATTGCTTCCAGATTAGATGAACTGAACTTCTATTTTAAACTTCATTTTTAATTTCATCATGTAATAACATTCATCTGTTGTGGTTGACTCGGTGTCCCCATTGCTTTCACTTCAAGCAGTATATAACATCTGTGATTGAAAATTTTATGGATGGATTCCTTTGGAAAATGCCACACTGTCATTTCAGGACTGCAAGAGTAGGGGGTTGGGGGGAGGGGGGGTATGTATTTGCTGGAACTTTGTTAAAAAGATTATTGTACAATCATTTTCAATTGCTGCTTTTACTGTCAACATTGAGGGCCTGTATCGACCAGTTAAATGATAGTATTAAAACGATGCATATCTGGAATGCATTTGGGACAAAGGGAGCCAGTACTGGAGGAATATAGAGCAGGTAATGTAATCCCATCAAAAGCAACAGGGGCAGAAGCTGCACATAACCCATTCTGTCAATATTTTTCAATCAAATCGCAGATAAAACATTATCTTCTTCTAAACCTGTTTACAATGAAAACACATCAGAATGTCCATTACCAGATCATATGCTGACCATATAAGCATCTTGTGCTCGTGCGAAACTTCCATCTGCACATTTCTCCAGAGCTGATCATTGTGAAGAGATATCAGCATGTTTCAGTTATTATGGAGACAAATGGGTACCTAAAAACTTCGAACATTTGAATTCAACGACAAACTTGTCAAAAATCATGAATTTATGAAGCAAATTTTGATGACAACATGAATATAACTAAAACTGCAGTGGTAACCATATTTGCATTATAATGAATATGCAAAAAGAAACAATGAACAGGCCATCCCCAAAGGACAATTTTCCCAGATTTATCAGCTCTCCTTGTTGCAAAGGCAAAAAAAAATCAAGCGATTGGTCAGATGTAGTAAGTTATGAATTCTCAGCATGCAACCTTCATCAAATGTCTGATGGAGACCATCCGATCCAGAAGGTTAATCAAATTTCTCGCCAAAAATCCTGTCCAATCTACTGATGTTATCCAAGGATAATCCTTCCAGTTAACTACTGATTTTACAAAATTGTTCAACATCCAGTTCAAAGAAAGTGTCTTTACTGAAGAAATAATATATATGGTAGTTGCACGGTTTGCAATAAATTATCAAAGGAAATGCAACCATTTCCAAGAAGTTACACATGCTTGTAGATGTAATAGAATCTTAACAACACAGCTGCAACATACTCATTAGAATGAATAAACTGGCCAGAATATTGACCAGCAACAAGTCAGGAAGTGTAATTTATAAGGAGCCTGTAACCAATTAAACTGCTCCAATGAATGTGCAGTAAATGAGCAGACTACAAGTTTGTCAGGCTGTTCAAAATAGCAAGAACTGACACATTTTCTGAGAAATAAAAAATCATCTTGGAAACTAATCTAACATTAGCTTGAAAATATACTCACCTCAGACCATGTTATTTCAATAAACGACACTAAAATGCTTTTCAAGGTGCATTGTGTTTCACATAAATTAAAACATTAGCATGGAGTATTTTATTGCTTTGCAAAGTGTAATTAATGATATCAACCTGAAGGATTTTTTTAATGAGTTTAACGCACAGCATTAAAGAGGAACAATGTAATCTATAATTCCAGTATTCAAGGCAAATTTAAAGTTATTTAAACTTTGCATCTTAATTTTATTACAAAGGTGCACGCAGATTCTGTAAATTCTCCAGACAGAATTTGCAGAACCCAGATGCCCACAAAGCCCACATCAAATTTATATTTAACATGTTAATTGAGTCTCATGGTCTGAAATAAATGTGGAAGCACTAAAACCAATATCCCCGAAAGCAAGATGTCAGAATTTATGCTTGCAGTAATAAAGTTACTTTGGAACAAACTCATGACAATTTGCATACACACAACAGTTCTTAATGTATACTGTATAGAAAATCAGCTAAATGCTTTTCACTGAGGCTTTGGGCAAAAATGGAAGCTGAGGAATAGATGAATAAAAAATGGTGAAATAATTGGTTTTGAGAAAGTCCTTGTAAGATAAAAAGAAAATTTGAAAGAGGTATTATTAGAGATAATTGACTTGAATCTTGTGGCATCTGAGTACAGTAAAACCACAGGTATCCAGCACCTGTGGGGATTGGTAGATGCTGGGTGTATGAATTTTCCTGTTGCTTGAGATTGTATGTTGCATGACTGGTGAACTAACCATCAGGGGGCGCCAATTTTAAACTTTAGTACATGTTACCTTTTTATATTCTGTGCTTTTCTTTTGCCAGTTGCTTGAATTCCAGTTAACGGGAATTTTACTGTACATGGAACAACTAATATCTGCAAAAAGTACAGCAAAATTTCTTCAGAAAGTGGAAGAATTACAATCTGAGAAAAAAAAGTGGCAGCGTACAAAACAAGAAAACTTATACCATGTACTGGACATGGGAATCAAAATTTGGTAGACTTGGCAAAGCTTGTATTGATGTGGTTTAACCACAGCCATCCAACTAATGGAGGACAAGGGTGGGAAAGTTATAGGTAGATCTCCCAAGATGGTCAAAAAGGTACACAATGAAATAAAGAAATATAAAGCATGACCAATGCCACGGCTGATAACTCCAAACCAATTTCAGAGTTGCTTTTTTTAAAAATGGAACTTCCCCTCGAAAATGAGAGGCTAAGAAAAAGGAAAGTTAAAACTGTCAGCCACATAAATGGACGTTCAAAAGTTTTCTATTGGAATGTTGGTGGCAAAAGGGTTGCAAGTGGAAAAGAGACAAGGCTGTTTAACAACTGGAGAGAGTGAACATGAATGGCTGAGGTACAGAACTAGTACTTTACATCAGACCTCAACAAAGAAGAGAATACTGCTGGAATTACAACAAAAGATGTACTGAGATACTACATGGGATAAAATGGATGAAGCCCAGGGACGAGATGTGGTCAACCACTGTTTGCATATTTATCTGTCTGGGCATGCCCATTGGTCGACTGTACCTGTGGCTCCTCCCACCGACCCCTGTGATAGCACAGACCTATCACCAATGTATATAGTTACAGTATCTAGAGTATGTAATGACTGTGCTTACAGCAATTGGCTGAGTGCTTAGCCACGCCTACTGTCTGGGCCTTGTCCCTAGCCAGGTTGGATCATTCCGGACTGGTCGGCCACCTGTGAAGAGCTCCTGTCTTTTGCTAATAAAAGCCTTGGTTTGGATCAACAAGTCTTTGGTTCTTTCGACGAGCTCTACAACCCCAAATAAAGGTGACTGTTCCACAGCCCCCTCCCCAGTTCAGGACAGTTGACGAGCATGGACATAACTCCATTCTATTGTGAATAAAAGCCTATCAGTTTTACATAACTTCAGTCTTTTGGAGTTATTGACGGTGCATCACTAGAAAGGACAGCTGCTCTTAAAGTGGATGAAACATCCGTCCAGATGAGATGCATGCAAATTTACTGAGGAAAATAAGGAAGGAAATTGCCACGCCATGGCCATAATATTTCAGGGATAAACTTGAGGATTGACAGAGATTTTTAATGAACAGAAAGGAATGAGAGGGACATGTCATTGATGTGGATATGTGGATTTACAAAAGGGATCGGGTTTGGGGCTGCATAGGTTGTCATCGAGAGTAAAAGTCACTGAATATAACCAGCTGCAGCAACGCAAATAAAAAGTCAAACGGGAAAGTCTGCAGACACTGGGAGATGGTAGTGGAATCCACAAAGTGCTGGAGAAACTCAGCAGGTCATTCAAGATCTTTGGGAAGTCGAGGGTAACCACTGTTTCAGGCCTGTGCCCTTCATCAAGATATGAGCAAAAAGTAAGCAGGCATTCAAATAAAAATATAGGGGGGGAGGGGGTTAAGAAGAGGAGAGGAAGAAGTAGCAGGGGGAGGAGCACAGGCTGACAGGAATGGGCAGAGAGCAGTAGAAATGTATTTACGAGAAATGCACAATGTTGTCTTCAGTAGGAAGCCATATATAAGCCATATAACTGTTTACGGCATGGAAACAGGCCATGTCGGCCCTTCAAGTCCACGCAGGTTCACTTGAACAACTCCACTAGCTTCCCCCTCCTGCTCTCCGCCCATAACCTTCCAACCCCTCACATCCATTTACACAACCAACCTTCTCTTAAATGACAGAAGGGACCCTGCTGCGACTATCTCTTTTGGAAGATCATTCCATTCTGCCACCACTCTCTGCGTGAAAAAGCATCCTTTAATATTTCACCTAAAGCCATTAAACGTAAGAACAAGAAATAAAACCTTGAGGACAACTCTAAACAGGGAACAAGAGCAGAGATATCAGTGGGTGCACATGCATAATTTAAAGCGACAAGACCAATTAGAAAAGCAGTTAAAGCAGCATATGGGATCCTGGAGTTTATAAATATCGTAGAAGCACAGATTGCAAAATCAAGAAAGCCCTGAACTTTATAAAACATTGGTTAAGTCACATAAAGACTTGAGGAAAATATGAACTAATTCACTTGTGCCATTGGCATAATGTAAAGTTTACAGATGGCACAGCAACTTCCTCACAAGAGTATAGAGATGGATTCAATCCTCAGCTGCTGTTTACACATTCTCCCTGTGACCATGTGGTGCTCCATTCTCTTCCGACATACCAACGATGTGCAGAGTGGTAAACTAGTTGGTCACTGTGCAGATCAACATTAGAGTCTGGGGAAGATTGAGGAAGTAGAGAGAATAAAAGTGGAAATTCATAAAGATTAGTGTAACTTGGTTGATTGAAGGTTTGTCCAGACTTGGTTAGCTGAAGGGTCTCTTTCAGCGTGGCATAACCCTGCGACTCTTTGGGGAAAATGTGCAAAGGAGACTTACAAACTTATTCCAAGGACAAGAGATTTCAAGTTTTGCAGATACACTGGCAGCTAGAGTTGTTCTGCTTCAATGTTGTAAGGGGATCGGTGAATCAATGGATGGATGAAAAATGGGTATCAAACAAATAGATACAGAGTAACATTTCCATCAACTGAAAGGTCAGGAATTGGCAGACACAGAACGAATAGAATCAAAAGTGTAATAAGGAATCTTTTTCTCTTTTACAAACATAGCAAGTTTATCGGGTCTAATGCATTGTCTGTAGCAGCCATTCTCAAGCTTTTTTCAGCTATAAACCACACACCACCCCCCCTCCCTCCAGACTGTAGTCAAACTTTATGGGCTGCCTTCTTCCACCTGGTTTCTTCCTCTTTCTCTCTTTTCATCTACATTAAAAAATATATTTACGTCACTTGAGGTGAAAAGTTTTTCTACTTCAATGTGCTTTGGCTCCCAGGCCCCCATTTAGAATGGCTGGTCTCAAGGAGTTGCGTAGCCATTTCAAATATAATGTTCAAAAGGGAATGCGATAAATATCTGAAAGGAAAGAATATGGAAGGTGGTGGACAAGAGGGAAGGAGGCTGGAAAAATATATTGCTGGAGAAGTTATTGGATGGAAAATGCAAATTGTAGAAATCTTTTTATTTCAAAAGAATTTTGCTTCTTTTGAACAATTGAAAGCCAAATTTAAACTTCCCAATAGAAAATTTTTCAGATATTTATAAATTAGACATTTTGTTCAGTCTAAGCTTTCTGATTTTCCTAGAATCTCAAGAAAAATATCATTGATATACTTTTTGATTTGTAGTTCACCCAAAACATAGATTAATATTAATTATTTACAATAACATTATATTTAAGAGCAGCCTCAATGACTAGGATTAAAAAAGATTGAGAATGTGATTTGAATATATAATTTTCAGACCAAGATTGGTTTTCCACTCTTAACTTGATTAATTAATCACCATTTTGCGCACGACATTGTCTGTTACAATTTAAGGTGGTGCATAGGATACATATGTCCAAAGACAAATTATCTTTTTTTTACCCAGATGTTGATCCCCTATGCGTTAAGTGTAAAATCATTGAAGCCTCATTTTGGAAAGGTATCTTTCAGACTTTATCAAAGATTCTAAAGATTAAATTAAAACCATGCCCTCTCATTGATTTGCTTGTTTTTTCTCGAGAAGGGAATATATTCTTGACTTCAATCCATGAGGAAAATTTTTAACTTTTACCTCGTTGATAGCTAGACAAGCAATTTTAATGAAATGGAAGGATGACTCTCCACCTACTTATACACAGTGGCTACATGATGTTATGTCCTGCTTAAGTTTGCAGAAAATTAGACATAACATTAAAGATTTAAAGTTTCAATTTGACAAGAGGTAAAGGTTACATTATTGTCATTTTGAATATAACATACATTAAATTCTTTAACTTTGTCTACTGTCAGGAAGATAAGAAAATAAAGAGTCACCACTTTGTCCAGAGCCCCTCACAGAAATAAAGCCTCTGTGAGGAAGAAACTTAAGTCCAGTGCTCTAACCACTGAGCTATTGGAGCTATGTGGAGCCCATTGATAGATTACTATCATAATTGGAAGTTTTAAGAAGTCTGGATGCTCCAGAAATGCTGTCTGGTGTCTGAAGGTCACTGTTCAATCTATATCTTTACAATTTTACATTAACCTTGTTTGGGGGGGGGGGGGTTTAGATTAGTCAGGGGATTTTTGGGGTTTTTTTTAAGATTAATTTGTTGAATATGGGTTTAAATATGATTGTCATGGATCATATCATTAATTAAGATAGAACTTACCCTTTGTTTATATAAAGGGATTGTTTAATTTTAGCCCTATTTTTTAATCCAGAACTATATTGGGATATATTATGAGAAAGGGATAAACTGCTAATTACCATATTGATAGAATTTGATGTTTTAAAGAAATAAGTTAAAGACAATTATGGATAGATTTTTGATTTATTTTGTGATATGTACATAGGATTTATATGTTAAACTCAATAAAAGTATTTTACAAAGAAAAGAAAGGAAAATGCAAAGAAGCGTACAAGTTTAGTGCAGGCAGAGGGAATTAGCATAGATAAGCCACAATTCCACTTATGAACAAGGAGGACTGAAGGATTCATTTCAGTGATGGATGCCTCTACAATTCAATAAAGCCAGAGTGGTCTTGGGGAGGCCCTCCTTCCTTGTCGTAACTCGAAACACCTGCAATTAAACATCACCTTTAATGTAATAAAACCTCCAAAGGCAATTCACAGGAGTATCATCTTACTGAATTTGAAACCCAATCACACTGGGAGATTTTAGGGGAAGTGATTAATTCCTGGATAAAGTGGAATGTCTTAAATGAAGAAAGACAGAAGGTCACAGAGAAAGGTTTAAGTGGAGAAATCTGGTGGCCAAAGACCAATTAAAAGTTATTTTAAGAATCCAGTCATTCAAATTATGCTATTTAAATCAAACAGCACAAATTAAAATTAGAAAATAACTTGGATGAATCAATTTTAAAATAAAAAGACAACATTAGTGATAAATATTTCGCATAGTTTAGTTAAGGAAAAGACTGCAGATGTAGGAAACTGGAGCAAAAACAAAACTGCTGGATTAACTCAGTGAGTCAAGCAGCATCTGTTGAGGCTAAAGGATCATTGACACTTTGGGTTGAGACCCTGTAACAGGACAAAAAAAAAGGTCATGGGCTTGTAGAGCTCGTCGAAAGAACCAAAGACTTGTTGATCCAAACCAAGGCTTTTATTAGCAAAAGACAGGAGCTCTTCACAGGTGGCCGACCAGTCCGGAATGATCCGACCTGGCTAGGGACACAACCCTTTAAGGCCCAGACAATAGGTGTGGCTTAGCTCTCAGCCAATCGCTGTAAGCACAGTCTAGATACAGTAACTATCTACACTATGTACATTGGTGATAGATCTGTACTATCACAGGGCTGTCATGTACAATGCAGAGAGAACTAGGATGAAACAAAAATGATGATCCAGGAATAATCATACCCTCTGATTACACTGAAGTATAGTAATATGTGTTGTGAATGAATACCAGTGCTGAATACAAATTTCAACAAAAGATTACAGAGAATCTATGATACATTAATCAGGCAAAACCTCAATGCAAATGGAGATTAGAGAAATGCACTTGAGAAACATCAATGCTTGTCCATCTTGAGGATGGACAGCCTCAAAGAGGTGGAAAATACCGTGTTGCTGTGGCACAGCTAAGACTTGCACAGAGAATTCTGTTGTCATCTGAAGTCCTGTAACACAAAGCACTGCTGTGCAATCATAGCTTTTGAGCTGCATTATCTCTGATCACTGAAACACACAAAATTTTTGCAATCTCCACTTCTTGCTGAACTAAAGAGACATTGTGGAGGGCTTGCCCTCTACTTAATTCTTCGCCCATGAATTAAGATTTTCAACATCTCCAAGTACAGCTTGAATTAATGCTGCTTGGGCATAAACAGAGTTAAGCATCGATCCCAAAGCAGGTCACAAAGGGCCAGATTTTCAGAGCGAAGAGGGAATATTTGGCAATTCTACCCAAGAGAACTGTGGAAGCCAAATCATTCAATATACTGAAGACAAAGACTAGTAGACTCTTACACATTAAAGTGACATAAGGCTACTCCCCAGAAAAGTGGTACTGAGATAAGTAATGGCAAAGCAGACATGAGGATCTGAGTGACCTATTCTTTCTATTTCATAAGTTATAATGCTTATGGTGGTGAGATTGAAAAGTAACTTTCCACTAATACATGGCCTATAAACGTGACAAATATTTTTTTTTGTCACATCTCAATGAGAAAACAAATTATAATAATTCATAATGAACATATAATCATCATTTATAAAATTGGCACCTTGAGTACAGATTTATCCCCTTGTGTAATGAATGAATCTCTAACTCCTAAGAAAACTCTTTCTCTTCCTAACAGTAGACAAGAAAACTCCTCAGAAAACAATAGTGTGACTCAAAAATTAGAACCTGCTGCAATCTGACAACAACCATAAATTCCGAATAAATTGTCCTCACAAATCTGCCTTTCAGGGGTACAGGGCTAAATCTCTGGATAGTGTTATAAAGAAGGCAGTGTGAGCTAAGCTGCTCAAAAATATGTAGCTTACATTTCAGAGATCAATCGGAAATATGGTTTGCACAAAAACCTATGAGAAATGTTATCCATCAAAAGAGAACTTTACAAGAAACATAAAATAAGTTCCACCCAGTTACCTTCCATAGATTGGAATATGAATAATAACCCCTCAAACAATCTCAATGATGAGTGTCGGTGGATTATGCAGGCTCGCAAAATAAACAGTTGTCCCTCTGTCCCAGATCTTGCTCCCATGCACATCTACCTAAAGCTGCTTTCAGGTGCATTGTCCACCAAGAATGCACCTGCAGAAGCGGATGGAGAGCTTTGGAATCGTCGTTCAGGTGGCAGCCCTGAAAGCACTACGCTGTCCACCTGAAAGGGACAGCTGCACGAGAGGCGCCTTGGAGCACACTCCGGCTCCTGTCTACTGCAGCTGTACTCCCACCCACTGAAGTGACATCAATTGAAGCGCAACGAAGGAGAGGCAGAAGGAATACAGGATTATGGCGGACCCAGAGTGGGCAAGAGAAATACTGATGATGGTTTCAGCCTTTCTCACTGTTCAGAACCTGCCTGCACACTGTATTTCCAAATTCGCGCCAAGCGTCTCGGGCTGACAATGTCACTGCAACGTCATCAGCCCACCCCTTTGCAGCCGCTTTCAGACAGCTGCATTCAGGTACCTAGGGGAACTTCAGTGCTCCGGCGATTATCCCTCAGTCGTTCCAAGATTCCGGAGGAGGGTTAGAAAGTGGGCCTCGGAGGCGCCTTCTGCTCTTTCAGGTGGGTACCCTGAGAGCTGCATAGGGGTAGAATGCGCGGTTTTACATCGGAGTATTCTGGCCACCTAAAAGAGCCTTAAAACTGGACTTGATTGACTGTCCAGCTCTACTTGCCAAATCAAACAGTGATTGTGAGTTGGGTTGTTCTCAGTATGTTTTAAATCTATTCTCATGAATAAAAATCTTTAGCATCTCAGAGCAAAGAGTAAAGCAACATAATGTGAAATAATCGGGATCATTGCAAATTTCATTATCTGCAATATCTGGAGAAATCAGTTTAAAATCCAAAATTATCTTTTCTGCAGAAATATCCAGAATATTGGCAGCCAAAAAATATTTTCAGAATAAACTGATCTTAGAATTTCCTGAATATTTTCTCCTCATTCTGCTTTCTTCCTTGTCACTTGCTCATGTTCACTTCATCTTCAACTCATCCACACATGCACCCAGAAAATAACAAGCTGACATGAGCAAACTATATATCAGGGTTAACAACTTTCAGAAACAACTTTTATTACTTTGCATTCACTATAAACTGTCATAACAACTGTCAAAATATTGACCACTTAACTCAGATCACAAGCTAAACAAAAGAACACATCACTGAACATTGTATTATTATCAAAAGCAAACTAAAAAGCAAAACTAAATTTATTCAGTTAAAATTTGAATCAAGTACAGTAAAACCCCAGGTATCCGGCACTATGGGGAATTGGTAAATGAATGGATAAGTGAATTTGCTGGTTGCTTGACATTGCACGTGGCATAATTGGTGAACTGACCGCTGGGGGCCAATTTTAAACTTTTGTAATTTTTACCTATTTATTTTCTGCAATTTTTTTGCTGGTTGCTTAAATTCCAGATAACAGAGATTTCACTGTATTTTGATTCACTGCTAATGCAGCATTTCCTCTCCAAGAATTGTATTGTCCAACAAGTGGAAAGAAATACATTCGAACAAGGTACATTCACATTTGTGTAAACCTGAACGTAAATTGTGTAAACCTATATGGCTTTTTTTTCAGCCTGGAATCCAAAGCCAGGTCATCTGGTCTCAGGATAAGGTGTTATTTAAGGCAGAGATAAAGGAGGAATTTCTTCATTAAGAAAGTGAACGGTTGTGGATGCTCCATCACTGAATATATTCAAACCTCCATCAGTAAGGAAATCAAAAAATATTAGATTTAAGTGTAAAAACATATTAAATGGCAAAACAGGCACATGAAACTATTTTCATTCTTAAGTCCTTAACATAAAAAAATTGAAGAGCAAATCAGATGCAAAAGCCTAGTCCAACTCCACACCAGGTGCAGAGGCACTCTCTTGAATCAGGTTTGGTTAGATTTCAATATCTTGGCATTGCAGGGGGTTCTGACAAAGTCAATTATATGCCTTCTGGAAGTCAAACTAAGTAAAGGAAGCAAATTCATTTTCCAAGATGATGTTAAACAAAGAATCTCTTTAGATAGGAGAGGCTGAAAGATGTTCAAGAATCAGATTCAACAACAATCATGTCTAGTTATGTCTGGTCGTGCATCATATAAAAAGCAGAACTTTAATGGGAAACAAGTTTGGTTCCAAGATTCCAGTATTTACATTACCCCATGCATTCTTGATGCAGAGAGCACATTGTGATGGGACCAAGTTCCTACATTGGCATGATTTGATTTGATTTGGGAATCGTTGAAATGATCATTAATTAGGAGAAACGGATCTTCAATTTTACAGCCTTGGGAAAGAAAACTGCACTGTGAATTTTGAAACATCAGCTTTCCCATCCTTTGCTGCGTCTAGTTCATTCATGCCAACCTTTGCTACATTTCTCCCTCTGTACTAAGCCTTTGTTGTCCAGGGATATTGTGTATCATGAAATTTGGCAACTCTCAATGCCTTTTGTCAACAACCACTTCAGGAATCTCTCTCCATTGCCCTCATTACTGCCATCAAACAAAAATAGTTATAATCTGTTTGCCTTTAACGTTAATTCCACCTGTTCTGATGTTTGATCTTTCACCACAGCTCCTTCCTCATTCGTTTACAATTTCATCACGACTGATACTTCACACGCAAGCAGCAGCTTTATCATCTACCCTGCACTAATTTTTGGGTTTTGGGATTTTGTTTGCATCTCATGACTAGAATTTAGTATTCAGAGCATGATCTCACAGGGATTGACTTAGCTTCAGCAGAATGAAGTAGAGCCAAACTGAACTGGTTTGACATCAAGGTTGTGCGATGCATTGCTCTGTTAACTGTTCCGCAACCATAACTTAACATCCCTCAGCCTTTCTGGTCTAAAGAACAGTCTTTCATTTTGTTCAGAATTGGGAGTCTGTCATTTTTACTTAGTTAACCTAGTAGAAAACTTGTGATCAACTTCCCCTCGGAATTTGGCCATTATACAAGGGGTGGCTGTCATAGGAGAACGTGCACTTAATCCTATCGTGCCATATTGGAAGACTTGCAAGTCAATGAGAAATTTACCTTATCCTCACCGCTCAATTTTTCTCCCTACAAATCCATTTCCTTCCAAGGCGTTGGGTCCTCTCCACAGCTGTTTGGCACCTGAATTCTGATGGCACCTAACTAGCCTCTCTCCTCTATATCTCTAGTTCATCTGATTCAACCATCCATAAATCCTGCCCCCCCCCCCCACTCCCAGTTGTCCTGTCACCCTCACCCAACCTCCTGAACCGGACATCAGGAGAAAAGTAGAATGCAACATACTTGGCTTCCTTTCATCAGTAAAAATATAGAGTGTCCAACAACCTGTGACCCATAGCTCATGAGTGAAACAGATACTGTTCCAATGCTATAACCCATTTTTTATGACTTGCAGGGTGAAAAGGATCTTTGGGATACATGCTTATCAAGACTGCACTCAGATTTTAGGTCAAAGCAGTATCTCGAGCCATAGAAGGAGCTGCTGCAGAAACTATCGGCAAAACAACTTTTTTGGAACATATGGGGTTCTGGTTGGCATCATATCGTGGGATCTCTTCTTGCACATTTGGGAGAAAGGATCAAATTGAAGAAGTGAAATGGCAGATGATATCAAAAAATAGTAAACATGTTACTGGAGAACTTTCTGATAAAATCTCCACAGAATCTTCAATACGTCACATTGTGAGCTGCATTAAGTTCCCTGTTTACTTCGATGTCTGCCGCTGATGAGCTCTGCGTCATTGCCAGTATGCTTTAATCCTCAAAATAAATCTGTCAAAACCACACCCATTTTGCTCAGTCTCAGATGACACAATTTCAATGCTGCACAGCCCATCATAAAAACTTCCTCCAATTAATACTGTCTAAATTAGAGACTTGTTTTGGAACAACCTGTCACAGTGACTAATTTTAAATAATTTTCGATTTTTATTATGATGCAAGTATTTTACAATCTCTGAGAGCTGGTCTCCAAATCAAGTTAACTTTATAGTTTGATATGTTGGTCTTATACAAAGGAAAAATCTAAAAATGAAAGCAAAATTCCAATCCTGGCCCAAGCAGAGGTACAGGTTCCTGATCCTCAATGGCTTGGCCCCAGCTATTGCTGGAGGTTCTGATGGAGCTGATGCAAATTCCAAACAGAGACTTCAGGTCAGAGGTGAGGAACAGGAGAAAGCAGCAGGCCACAGCAGTGGGCCATCCCAGGACTTGACGGTCAAAGGCATCACACCAGGTTGCGGCGAACCAAATGAGGTGCACTCGCGGGTTCTCAAGGAGGTGGCTTTGGAGATTGTGGACTCATTGGCGATGATCGTCCAAAAATCAATAGACTCTGGCATGATTCCAGGGGATTGGAAGGTTGCAAATGTGATTCTGCAGATGGGAGACAGGAAAAAGGAAACTCTTTGCCTATTAGTCTCAGGTCGATGGTTGGGAAGATATTAGAGTTGATCCTCGAGGATAAGGTTGTGAAATATCTGACAGGATAGGTCCAAGTCAGCATGGTTTTTTAAAGGGTAGATCCTGCCTGACCAACCTATTAGTTTTTTGAAGAAATCTCAAGGAGGGTAGACAAAGGGGAGGCCGTGAATGTTGTATATTTGGTTTTTCAAAAGGCTTTCGATAAGGTGCCGCATGTTAGGCTGCTTAATAAGATGAGGGCCCGTGGAATTGCAAGGACAACGTTAGACGGGATAGAAAATTGGCAGATAGGCAGGAAGCAAAGGGTTGAAATTAAGGGATCCCATTCAGGATAGTTGCTTTTAATAAGTGGTGTTCCGCAAGGGTCAGTCTTGAGGCCGCTGCTGTTTACAATTTATATTAATGATTTGAATTATGGAATGAATGGTTTTGTGACCAAATTTGCAGACGACACCAAGATAGGTGTCGGAGTAGGAAGTGTTGAAGAAATTGTAAAGTTGCAGAAGGATATAGACAGCTTAGGAGACTGAGCAAAAATATGGCAGGTGTCAAATCTACAGTCCAACTTTTGGCAGTGGAAATAAACAGGCAGAATACTATTTGGATGGGAAGAAATTTCAAACCTCAGAAGTGCAAAGGGACCTGGTTGTCCTTGTGCAGAGTAATCTAAAAGTTAATGACCAGGTGAGATTGGTAGAGAAGAAAGAGAATGCTATGTTGGCATTCATTTCAAGTGGAATAGTGTATAAGAGTAAAGAAGTGTTGATGAGGCTCTATGGGGCACTGGTGAGACCTCATTTGAAGCACAGTGTGCAGTTTTAGGCCCCCTATCTTAGAAAGGATGTGATGTTGTTGGAGAGAGTGCGGAGATTTACTAGGATGATTCCTGGAATGGGAGGGCTAATGTATGAAGAACATTTGGCACCTCTTGGGTTGTATTCATTGGAGTAAAGGAGAATGAGAGGGGATCAATGACATTTTGAATCTTGAAATGTTTTGACAGAGTGGATGTAGATGTTTCCCTTGATGGGTGAATCAAGGTCACAGTCTTAAAATTAGAAGTTAGCCATTTAAAACAGAGATGAGGAAGAACTTTTTTAGTCAGAGGGTCGTGGATCAGTGGAACCACGACAGCAGTGGAGGCCAGATCATTGAGAGAATTTAAACAGGATATTGACGTATATCTAATTAGTAAGGTGTGGTGAATGTCTGCCAAGCTGCCTGTCTCCCCTCTGGCGAGCCTTGCTGTACTAACATTGGCTGTGCATTATCTCTACTGTTAAGGACACTCCCCTTGGATATAACTGTAACTGCATCTATTGTCTTTCATTATTGTACCATGAGTTTCTGCTAATAAAAGCCATGATTATTGTTTGACCACATCGACTTTGTCTACTTCATCAACTGGCACTTCATAAGGGTATCAAGGGATATGGGGAAAAGGCTGGAAATTCGAACTAGGGGTGAGCATAGTTCAGCTTAGTGTCGAGTCACGGACAGACTCGATGGGCCTAGTGGCCTGCTTCTGATCCTTTATCTTGTGACTTGAGACAGATTCGTGGGAACCAGGCATCAGGGCCAGGATTCGTTAGAGTGCCAATGGCGAGCAGGGCTCCCAAAGTGCCTCAGGTGCTGACAAGCTGCCTCATTGGAACAGAAATTTGGAATCAGGGGGCCAAGGGTGATTTTGAAAGATGAGAGGTTGTGTAGCTACTGAAGTGCCGGAGCCAGCATCATTGGAGGTGAGGCACGATTCACACTCGATATTTCTGAAGGGACTCTCTTTGGTTTCTCTTTTCTTGGTAGAAGGGTTTCACACATGGTGAAAGGTTGCCTGCCCCCCTCAATAATTTTCCGCGACGTACCCAAGGGCCAAGAATCATAGTTACAGGGAACAACCCTAAATATGGTTCCCAGCAATCAGAGAGCAAAATATTCTTTCCTCCAGACTCATCAAGACTAAATTACACTGAAAAATTGAGAATCCATATCAACTTAGGCCATGGTTCGGAATCCACATTCAATTATGAGAAATTTTAGAAAGAAGGTGGACACACCAGAACTCAATTATCTGGTTTGCTCGTTATTTCTCCCGACCACCACTCCACCCCCCCCCCCCCCCACCACACCACCCTGCCCCACAACACCCAACTCGTATCCATTCACTTGGAAAGGACTAACACAGGTGTTTGCCATCTCCTTACAATCTGCATGCTCAATCTTCAAATGCAATCCTGCATCATTTACATCATTCCACTAGAAAACTGCAGGGAACAATCACAGTTCATCCCAGTGAAGAGAGTTCAGGGAGTTAGGCGCTAGGATAAAAAAGAGGGCCTCCATGGTAGCGATCTCATGATTGATAACCGTACAACGTGCTGGAGAGGTTAGAAATAGGAAGATAAGGCAGCTTAACACATGGCTGGGGGCATGGTATAGGAGGGAGGGCTTCAGGTTTCTAGATCTCTGGGCTCTGTTCCAGAGAGGTGAGTTCTGTACCAATGAGATAGATTACATCTGAACTGGATGGGGATTAATATCCTTGCGGGTAGGTTTGGGTTTAAACTAAGTATGCAGGGGGAGGGGAACCAGAATGTTACAGCATTTAGTGAGAAGGAGGAGGATAAAGGTCGTGAGGTCTTCATGTACAGAGAGAAATCAAAGGTTTGCACGTGGTAGAAATGTTCTCAGGTGTATTTATTTTAATGCAAGGAGTATTGTTAGAAAGGGTGACAAACATGGATTGACACCCTATTAGTGAGACTTGGTTGCAGGAGGGGCAGGAAGAGTGGTTTGGGATGTGTTGTTTTCTGGCAAGTGGATGGCCTTCAAAGGCAAAATTTTGAGAGTGCATGTTCCTGCCAGGAGTTGAGTTCCAGGGAAAGATTAAACAGGTTAGGACTTAATTCCTAGGAATGAAGAAGAATGAGGGGAGATTTGATAGAGGTTTACAAGATTATGAGAGAGTACAGACAGAGTGGATGCAAGTAGGCTTTTTCCACTTAGATTGGGGGAGATAAATATGAGAGTTCATAGTTTTAAGGGGAAAGCTTTAGGGGAACATTAGGGGAAAGTTCTTCACTCAGAGTGTGGTGGGAGTGTGGAATGAGCTGCCATCTGATGTGGTGAATGCAGGCTTGATCTTAAGTCTAAAGAATAAATTGGATAGATACATGGATGGGAGAGATCAAGAGGGTTATGGATTGGGAGCTGGTCAATGGGACTAGTAAAATAATGGTTGGCTCAGACGAGAAGGCCCGAATGGCCTATTTTCTGTGATGTAGTGTTCAGTACTTTCGTTTTAGCTTTAAATTCATGTACAATAAAATTCCTCTTATCAGAAATTCAAGCAACCAGCAACCTCAAGCAACTGGCAAAAAAAAAGGCACAAAATAAATGGGTGAAAAATACATTAGTTTTAAATTGGCGCACCTCACCATTAGTTCTCCATTTACTCCACAAACAGTCTTGAGCAACAGGAAAACTTTCATCTACCAATCTCCGTAGGCGCTGGATACCAGGAGTTCTCCTGTACTTGCAGTTTTACCAAAGGGAGAAAACTCTATCAATTTTGCTTTTTTTAAAATTTAATTTAGAAAAACAATACTGTTGGAAGCAGTTGCTACTGTGATAGTAAATAGTATGAAAGTTTTCAACTTACCTTAAAAATAATCAACAAAATATAAAAAACTTGGAAGATAAACGAGTGAAAGAAACTACCTTGATAAAATTTTGAGAAATATTGTGAAATGGGAGTAGAGAATCATGCCATACTGGGCTTTTCAAGTATATAATAGGCAAGTTTAAAATCCTGCATCCAGAAAGAAGATTGGCTCCAGAAAACCACAGGTAAAACTACTCATGACAACAGATCAGAATTCACACAATTGACAAATTTGTTTTGCTGTCTTCTTAATTTAGGTGAATCTTACAACTTCAATTGATTACCTTTTCCAAGTGTAATCCCCAAAAATATAACTTACTTACATTCAAAGTGATAGCTCGGCTCCAATAAAGTGTACACCAAATCCAAACATTCAGAACGAAAGCAAATGCTCTACTTACAGTACCAAATCTGTACTCCAGCTATTCTCATTTCTTAATTTCAAAATATGAGAGGAAATTCAAAACCCTGACACGTCATCTGTGATGTTACCATGGTGCATAAACCAGAAATTATCATACCTGCCAAACTTGATATGTAGGAAGAATCCCAGTCTGTTGAGCCATAGACATGTCAAGTCACAAGGAACAAACAATCAGTGGCAGTAATGGGCCAAAACCAAAAAGGTTAACCAAGAAAGAAATGATAAAGAAGTAAATTTTTTTAAATGTTGAAAGCATTCAGGAAATCAGTGGATGAGCAAGATTTCAGGTTTTTAAATTTCTGACAGAAGGGCAAGAACCATTGAGGTTACATGATGAGGAGGGAGTCACAGGACATTGTCCCCTCAAGTTTGCAGATGAGGAAAGCCAAAAACAGTTAAAAAACAAAGTACAAACACTAAAAATAGTAAGAACAGATAAATAAAGATTCCTTCCTGATAAAAAAATAGAAGGAAAACCGCCTGTCAACCAAAGGCAGCCAGTAAGGTTGGAGAAATGGTTGGCACCCAACCCAGCTCGCCTCATGGAGCCCAAGTTAGTGACACTGATTCCAGATCCAAAGTCCGGGAGGTTCCCATGACAGAGGCATGACCCACAGCACATGGCCAGAGCTCGCCCGGGAGGGCAGCAAGAGGCGAGATTGACCCAGGGAGGAGGCACGACGTGGTCTATGATCGGTCATCAAGGGGTGGAGGGCACGTGGAGAGGTCCGAGCCCCAGACCTTCCCCCTCCCCACCCGAGGACAGCGAGAAGAGCACCCGGGAGTGGACACTAGGAGTGGCTTGTGGGCGGACGCGGGAGACCTCAGCCCCACATCGATAGACAAACAGACCCAACAGAGAATCTAGCAAGGCAGGAAGTGATGAGGAGGTTGGAGCAGGCAGCAGGAGGAAAAGCCAGGATGCACGAGGGAAGCAAGATGGTGTTGGCAAGAGGGGGAAAGGGCACAGAGCCCCTCACTACAAAATATCTTAAAGGCCATGGGAAGAATAGAGGAGAGACTGGGCAGAGATTTAAGGGAGAAAACAGGGGAAATGTACAATAAAATGGACAGATGTGGAAATGCTTTAATTGGGCTGACAGGAAGAATGACTGAAGTGGAAGAAAGAACTGAGGATAAAGAGGACAGAATAAATAAATTGGAGAGAGAAGTTACTGCATGAGGGAGGCAGAAAGGGGACGCCTCTGGCAGAGAATTGACACTCTAGAGAACCATAGCTGGAGGAACATCATAAAAATTGTGGGGTTGCAGGAAGGCAAAGAAGGGAGGGATCCCGAAGAGTTTTATCAACGCTGGCTACCAGAGGCTTTAGGAAGGGAGAAACTGGGAGAATCAGTGAAGGTGGAGAGTCCTCCTTCCTGCGGTCAGGGCCAGGTGAAAGGCCACGATCATGCTGGTGAAGCTCCTGCATCACTAGGACCGGGAGAAAATTTTAAGTGTGGCAGCTGTCGGGGGAAAAGCAAAGTGGTGGGGGGGGGGGGGGAAGCGTGATGGAGTTGGAGGGAAATAAGGTGTTATTCTATACAGAAACAAAGAAAGGAATTCGAGCCAATAGAAAGAATGGCCATCCTCTCATACCCGGCAACTCTAAAAATTGTAATGTCAGGAGGCGAGAGAAAGTTCCTGTCAGAAGTCAAAGAGGCCCAACAGTTTGTAAAACAGTTTCCAGTTTGTAAGAAGTAAGTGCCAATTGGGCAATGCCCATGTTTTGTCGAACGCAAGAATATACTGCAAGTAATAGCTATATGATAATAATAATCATTGTGGGTTTAACTATTTGTTGCATGAATACATTGATGGGAGAATGTGTAGAAAGGAAAATGGTCTGGGGGCTTGGTGAGGGGGTGAGGGCAGAGAGGTGTAGGAGGTAGATGCAAAAAGCACAGCCTGTGGTGAGAAGGGGGAAATGGTGACAATACAGAGCGTGAAGTCACCAGAGGGGGAGTGGTGGGGGGGGGGGGGTGAGGTGGGGAGGATTAAAGGAAATGAGACATAGATGGGGAATAGATGTGAATTTGATAGTTTGTTGCTGTATGTTATGTGGTTCCTTTTGTCTCTCATTATTTTTCCATTCTGGGATTTGTTGTGGAATTGGTGGGCTGGAATGACTGGCTGAAGGAAAAGGATTGGGTGGATGTTGGACATGGGGTGGTCTGGGTACAGGGAAACATGGGAAGAGTCTCCAGGGCAATGGCCAATAACATCAAATATACACGTTTTAATGTAAATGGTCTGAACGGGTGGATGAAGAGGAAAAGTCTTGGCACATAAAGAATTTGGCCTTCCTCCAGAAAACACACTTAACAGAGGAGGAACATCAAAAGTTAAAAAGGGGATGGATGGGCCACATAATGGCCTCCTCATTTGGTTGTAAGTCAAGGGGCGTGGCAACCTTGTTTGGAAAAATTGTTCCGGTGAGAGTGGAAAGAATGATCACTGACAAAGCAAGGAGATTTATAATGGTGCACTGTCAGATATATTTAGAGTCCTGGACCCTAGTGAATGTATATGCCCTCAATCTTGATGATGAAAAGTTCATACAAGATTCCTTCTTGAAACTGGCAGAGGGGAGAGAAAATATTTTGGTTGGGGGGAAGTAAAGTCAAGGGCAGCAAGGGGTACCACTGACTTTATGAAGGAGCTGAATTTGATAGATGGATGGAGATGAAAACACCCAAGAGAGAGGGATTAGTCCTTCTATTTGAGTTAACATGATTCCTACTCTAGGATAGATTTATTTCTGGTTTCAGCCCATAGAGAGGGTAGGATCACGGAGACCAAGTAAACAGTGAGGCGTCTGTCAGACCATTCACCTTTGTCATTAATAATAGAAATACCAGATAAGCAAGACACAGAGAACAGATGACGCCTTCATACATTGCTGTTAAATAAATCGGAGTTTTATAGCTTTGTTAGAATAGACACGTTCTGTGAGACCAACTAACCTCTACTCCAGATAAATTTCTCTTCCGGGTCCCCTCAAGGCGTATTTGAAAGGTCAAATAATTGGATACACTAAAGCTGTCAAAAAGGAATACATGAGGGAGGTGGAAAAATGGGAACAGAAAATCCCCTGTTAGACAGGGACTTTCAAAAGTCCGGCTCTAAAGAACAACATAGGGCTCTAACAAACAAAAAAACTGAAATTCAAGACGATTCAAACTTATAGTCTTGGAAAGGCCAAAAGGAGGTCAAAACAAAAATTTTATGAATTGGGGGAGAGAGCCAATAAAGTCCTCTCCTGGCAGTTGAGGGCAGAACAGGCCTCAAGGATGATCAATGTTATATAAACTGAGAATGACAGGATCTCGTACAAGTCAAGAGGAATTAATGAGACTTTCAGGCAATTTTACAAAATCTATAAACGGCAGAATTGGCGGGGGGGTGGGTGGTGGGGAGGCATATAAAATCAGTGACTTCCTGTCAAATTTAAATATAGAAGAATAGGAAGGGTTAAATCTCCCTTCACAGAGGAAGAAATAGGAAAGGCATTAACTTCACTACAGGTTAACAAATTTCTGGGGGAGGATCGGTTCCTGCCTGAATTCTACACAGAATTTAAAGATTTATTGATACCTCTTTTTATGGAGGTGGTAGACCAGGCAATTGAGACCCATACTCTCCCAAATCCTTATTATGACAGTAATTCTCAAAAAATGCCGGGATACATTGAAACCATCCTCTTACAGACCAATCTCATTATTAAATATGAATTATAAGATACTTGCCAAAGCCCTGATAGATTGGCAAAACATTGGCCGAAATTAATAAATAAGGATCAAGTGGGTTTTGTGCAAAAAAATTCCAGGCAGCGGACAACATAAGTTGGCTGCTGAGTATAATGCACCTGGCACAGTCAAGGTATGAAAGAAGCATAGCTGTAGCCCTGGATGCAGAGAAGGCATTTGACAGATTGGAATGGGACTTCTTGTTCAAGGTGCTGGAAGAATTGGGGGTCAGATCAACTTTTATAAACTGCATAAGTGCATTGTACCATGAGCCCAAGGCTAAATTTGTGACCAATGGGAAAATCTCTTCAGCCTTCCCACTGTCAAGAGCCAGTAGACAAGGGTGTCCATTATCCCGAACTCCATTTATACTAGCTATGGAGTCATTGGCTGAGGCCATTTGCCAGGATCCAGACATCAAGAGATTTAGGGTAGACCAGGAGAGACACAAAATCAATCAATTTGCTGATGATGTGCTAATATATCTGACAGGCCCAGTAAACTCATTGGCCAGGCTGCACTCAGCTCTGGAAGACGATGGAGATGTCTCTGGGTATAAGATCAAATGGGGATAAGAGCAAAGTCATGCCACTTACTTAGGGGGATTATAGTCAATATCAAGAGAATATTCATTTGAAGTGGCTGCAAAATGGGATCAAATATCAAGAGTGAGGATGGACAATAACCTAAATAATTGATACAAGCTAAACTATACCCTTTTGCTCAGGTAAATTGAGGAGGACTTAAATAGGTGGATGGCCCTACCTATCACGCTGTAAGGTAGGGTCAACTGTGTCAAAATAAATGTGTTGCCAAGGCTTCAGTACCTCCTCCAAACTCTGCCCATGGCACTGCCCTGAGGATGCTTTAAGAATTTACATTCATATGTTAGAAGGTTTTTGTGGAATTGAACAGCAAGGTAGCTAGGGTCTCTATGCAAAATCTAACCTGGGACTTTAGTCTGGGAGGCTTAAGGTTACCAGACTAAGAAATATTATTGGGCAGCCCAGTCAAAGTATTTGAGGAGGGAGGTGTATCATCCTGGGCACAAATTGGTCTGCACACGATAGGTGAAAAGGTGGCAGGAGACTTTATTTACAATAATTTACTAAATTATTATCTGATTTTTTAAAAAACACATATTAAAACACAATTTCTAAATCGAACAGAATTAATCAATATGTAGGGTCTAAAATGGGGCTGTCCCCAAAAGCATCCCTGACTCCGAATAGATTAGTCAAATTGACGGTGAACAACAAGATCCTGGACATCTGGTACTGAAAGAGGGTCAGGTGTATTGAGGACTGTTATGAGCGGGGGCAACTAATGTCATTTGAGCAACTCAGAAATAAATATGACTTGTCAAATAAGACATTCCTCTGCTACCTTCACGTAAGATCTTTCTTGAGGAACAAATTAGGTCCATCCATGACCCTACCGATGTGTAGTAACAACAATTCCAAAGAGAAACAGAGAGGTCCATCTTGGAGATGTATTTCTTACTCCAAATGGAAGGCCCTAAATCGGGCCTTCACAAATCAAGGCAAAGGTGGAAGTTAGAATTAGGAACAATGATTGATGAGTGGTGCTGGTCAGACCTGTGTTGGAACAGCATGACCATGATTATTCATGCACGGTGTAGGCTGGTGCAGTATAACTTTCTCCACCAGCTGTATTTGACATTGCAAAAAATGAATAAGGCTAAACCAGACATTTCAGACCAAAGTTTCAGATGTGGCATTGCGACAGAAACCTTTGTACACACAACCTGTACCAAGATGAGACCCTTCTGTGTGGAACTAGGCCAAGCCAGAGAGAAAAAAAAATAGGTAAAGAATTCCCACAGGACCAAGAGCTGTTCCTATTGGGAAATATGATGGACATAAGCTTAAGATGAAGCTGTCCAAATTCCAAATCCAATTTGTAATGATCACATTGGCAGTGGCCAGGATGTACATAGCGGTTATCTGGAAATCTGACTCTCACTTGGCATTGCAATGCTGGAATGCAGAAATGCAAGGCTGTGTTCCCCTGGAAAAAATTACCTACAAGGGAAAAATATAACATTTTTTTAAAATTTGGCAACCATATTTAAATTTCATAGGAACACAATGTGGAACACAGTGTGGATCTGCATGCCTCACCACCCTGTTTTCCCTGTCTATCCTTCTACTGAGGGCGGGGGGGGGGGGTCCATTCCAAACAACTAAAGTCAAGAAAAATGTAACAGCCTGGGTACCGGCTGACGGGCCATGACAATCCTCTGATGTATTCCTGACCTTTGCTCTGGGTGTCTTGAATGTTGTTCATAACTGTGGTCTGCTGAGTGAGGGGAGGGGCGGGGAGGGAATGGCTCGGACAACGGAAAATTTTGTATATAATGGTTAACTGTAATTTGTGATTGATTCCTGGAAATGGTTCGAGTTTGAAAATCTACAAATAAAATGTACAAAATTAAACCACCAAAACCATTAACCCTGCACTCCCTCCACAGATGCATCTTGGGTAAATGAATGCTTCAGGAATTAACTGATGCTAATTAAGATCACTGGGTTGTTAAAGTATCACAACATGCAACGGCTTATTTCAAGAATAAAAAGGGAACAGAGCCTCAGCAATTTGTGTAGAAAAAGCAATAGTTTCCCTGTTCAGTAAAAAAAAGTCTTGAATTTTGTCAGTCAGCATGAACCAAAAACTTTTATGAAAAGACAAAAATATTTTACAAGACATTCAATTTTTAAACACTGAAGTGACAAATACATGGACAATTAAACTGTCATCCAATTGCTGTTCAATTTTTCAAAGCAAATTGTGCTTTTCCCCTAATAATATCAAATGAAAAATTAATATTTAGAAGTCAAAACTTTTTTTGCTGATCATCTCACATTGGGTAGAAACCTCTGAGGTTGGAGTTCCCCAACTTTGAGTGAAAGAGTGGAATATTATTTTATTCTACGATTATAATACCCAAAAGATTATAGGACAATTAACTAACATTAGATTATATTTATGTTACTGGAGATTGGAGGTGGTTACAGGAGACCCCTACTTTATTTTTTAAAAAATTATTTTTCACACTATGAACTAGATGAACCAAAATACACACAATCATTTCCCTCTTGAATATACACAGTGTCATTTTCTCCCCCTCCCTCCTTCCCACATCCTCCCTACCCACGAAACGTTCAACCTATACAATACAATAAACCCATTAAACAATGTCATCAGACAATAAAAATAAACAAGAAAATTGTGTCATCTACTTTTACACACTGGGTCAGTTCATTTCGTCTTCTTCTCATTCTATCATTTTAGGGGTTGGAGGTCCACGGTAGGCCCTCTCTGTTGTGTTCCATGTACGGTTCCCAAATTTGTTCAAATAATGTGACTTTATTTTTTAAATTATATGTTATTTTTTTGAATGGAATACATTTATTCATTTCTATGTACCATTGCTGTACTCTCAGGCTCTCTTCTGATTTCCAGGTTGACATTATACATTTTTTTGCTACAGCTAAGGCTATCATAATAAATCTTTTTGTGCTTCATCCAGTTTGAGCCCTAATTCTTTACTTATATTATTTAAAAGAAAGATCTCTGGATTTTTTGGTATGTTGCTTTTTGTGATTTTATTTAAAACCTGATTTAGATCTTCCCAAAACATTTCCACTTTCTCACATGCCCAAATTGCATGTACTGTTGTTCCCGTTTCCTTCTTACAGCGAAAACATCTATCTGATACCGTTAGCTCACATTTATTTAACGTTTGGAGCGTGATATATAGCCTATGTAAACAATTTTAGTTATTTCAGAGTTTAATACACACCTCAAAAACCAATAGTCTAAACACTAACAACTGTGAACTCTATTGCAGAGTTCTCTCCAGTCTTATAAAAAAATCTTCTACTAGAACTTTTCTTTCTGATCCTCAACCAATGCTGCATCCCCTTTACTCAGCCTCGGCAGGAGTAAACGCATGCAGGCCGATTCCAGGGCGCACCACTCCATAACTGTGGACAGCGGTCGTAGATCTCCAGAAATGGTTTGACCTAAAAGGGGAGGAAGGCCTCTTCAGCCTGGTTAAGCAACCTGCATAGGAGAAGGTCACTCCGATATAAAACCTACGACCCACGGACCTCGCTGTCACATCCCAGCTTGCTTGGCCACAGCACACGAACCATGGGTGTAAAGGGTGGGGCCAGTACTGCGCACACTGCACTCCACCTAAAACCTCCTTTGTGCAGGCCCGAGGACAGATCCACGTCCTCCCCCTCAAAAGATGCACACAAACTCAAGCTAGCATGTTGGAACATCAGAACCATGGCTGACCGACCTGAACGTTGGTCTGCCCTCATCGCACATGAACTCCTCAGACTCGACATCGACATAGCCGCTCTCAGCGAAGTCCGCCTTGCAGATATAGGCAGCCTCCAAGAACATGGCGTGGGCTACACACTCTACTGGTCTGGCAAGCTTCAGGCTGAATGACACCTATCTGGTGTTGGCTTCATGGTCAAGAACTCCATTGCCTCCAAACTCGAAAACCTCCTGACAGGCCACTCGGACCAGATCATGTCCATGCGACTCCCCCTTCAAAACAAGTGACGCATCACTCTCATCAGTGTTTATGCTCCAACCCTTCAGGCGGAACCAGCAGAAAAGGACAAGTTCTACAATGATCTGCGCAACCTCGTCCAACGCACCCCTACAGCTGACAAGGTTGTCATCCTTGGCGACTTCAACGCTCTCGTCGGCAAAGACTCAGAAACCTGGCCAGGAATCCTTGGCAAGCATGGTGTCGGCAAGTGCAATGACAACTCTGCGCAGAACAGCGGATTGTCATTACTAACACCCTTTTCCAGCAGAGAGACAGCCTGAAGACTACCTGGATGCATCCCCGATCCAAACACTGGCACCTCCTGCAGTACGTTCTGGTGCGAGGAAGAGACAAACGAGATGTGCTCCACACCAGGGTCATGCCCAGCGCGGAATGCCACACTCACCACTGGCTTGTTCGCTGCAAGCTCAACCTTCACTTCAAGCCAAAGTTCAAGAACAGTGGAGCGCCCAGAAAGAGGTTCAATGTTGGAAACTTGCAGTCAGACGTAGTAAGAGGAAACTTCCAGGCAAACCTCCAAGCAAAGCTCCAGGATGCAAACTGCCTCACGGACACGTCTCCTGAAACCCTCTGGGATCCGCTGAAAACAGCCATACTGCAATCCATTGAAGAGGTACTGGGCTTCTCCTCCAGGAAAAACAAGGACTGGTTTGACGAAAACAACCAGGAAATCCAGGAGTGGCTGGCAAAGAAGTGATCTGCCCACCAGGCTCACCTTGCAAAGCCTTCCTGGCCAGAGAAAAAATGAGCCTTCCATCTCGCTTGCAGCCACCTTCAGCGCAAACTCCGGGAGATCCAAAATGAGTGGTGGACTAGCCTCGCCAAATGAACCCAGCTTAGCGGCGACATTGGCAACTTCAGGGGTTCTTACAAGGCTCTAAAGGCGGTGTACGGCCCCTCACCCCAAGTCCAAAGCCTTCTGCGCAGCTCAGACGGCGAAGTCCTCCTCAGCGACAAGATCTCCACGCTCAATCGATGGTCAGAACACTTCCAATCCCTTTTCAGTGCCAACTGCTCAGTCCAAGAATCCGCCCTGCTCCAGCTCCCTCAAAAACCCTTGAGGCTAGAGCTGGATGAAGTCCTTACCTGGGAAGAGACATATAAGGCAATTGAACAACTGAAAAGTGGCAAAGCAGCAGGTATGGATGGAATCCCCCCAGAGGTCTGTAAGGCTGGCAGCAAAGCTCTGCATACCAAACTGCATGAGTTTTTCATGCTCTGCTGGGACCAAGGAAAGCTGCCTCAGGACCTTCGTGATGCCATCATCATCACCCTGTACAAAAACAAAGGCGAGAAATCAGACTGCTCAAACTACAGGGGAATCACGCTGCTCTCCATTGCAGGCAAAATCTTCGCTAGGATTCTCCTTAATAGACTAATACCTAGTGTCACCGAAAATGTCCTCCCAGAATCACAGTGTGGCTTTCGCGCAAACAGAGGAACTACTGACATGGTCTTTGCCCTCAGACAGTTCCAAGAAAAGTGCAGAGAACAAAACAAAGGACTCTACATCACCTTTGTTGACCTCACCAAGGCCTTTGACACCGTGAGCAGGAAAGGGCTTTGGCAAATACTAGAGTGCCTCGGATGCCCCCCCGAAGTTCCTCAACATGGTTATCCAACTGCATGAAAACCAACAAGGTCGGGTCAGATACAGCAATGAGCTCTCCGAACCCTTCTACATTGACAACGGCGTGAAGCAAGGCTGCGTCCTCGCACCAACCCTCTTTACTATCTTCTTCAGCATGATGCTGAAACAAGCCATGAAAGAACTCAACAATAAAGACGCTGTTTACATCCGGTACCGCACAGATGGCAGTCTCTTCAATCTGAGGCGCCTGCAAGCTCACACCAAGACACAAAAGCAACTTGTCCGTGAACTACTCTTTGCAGACAATGGCACTTTAGTTGCCCATTCAGAGCCAGCTCTCCAGCGCATGACGTCCTGTTTTACAGAAACTGCCAAAATGTTTGGCCTGGAAGTCAGCCTGAAGAAAACTGAGGTCCTCCATCAGGCATCTCCCCGCCTTGACCACCAGCCCTCGCACATCTTCATCGGGCACACAGAACTCAAAACATTCAACCAGTTTACCTACCTCGGCTGCACCATTTCATCTGATGCAAGGATGGACAAAGAGATAGACAACAGACTCGCCAAGGCAAATAGCGCCTTTGGAAGACTACACAAAAGAGTCTGGAAAAACAACCACCTGAAGAAACATACAAGATCAGCGTGTACAGAGCCGTTGTCATACCCACGCTCCTGTTCAGCTCTGAATCATGGGTCCTCTACCGGCATCACCTACGGCTCCTAGAACGCTTCCATCAGCGCTGTCTCCGCTCCATCCTCAATATTCACTGGAATGACTTCATCACCAACATCGAAGTACTCGAGCTGGCAGAGTCCGCAAGCATCGAATCCATGCTGCTGAAGACCCAACTGCGCTGGGTGGGTCACATCTCCAGAATGGAGGACCATCGCCTTCCCAAGATCGTTTTATGGCGAGCTCTCCACTGGCCACTGAGCCAGAGGTGCACCAAAGAAGAGGTACAAGGACTGCTTAAAGAAATCTCTTGGTGCCTGCCATTGACCACCGCCAGTGCGCTGATATCGCCTCCAACCGTGCATCTTGGCGCCTCACAGTCCGGCGGGCAGCAACCTCCTTTGAAGAAGACCACAGAGCCCACCTCACTGACAAAGGACAAAGGAGGAAAAACCCACACCCAAACCCAACCAACCAATTTTCCCTTGCAACCACTGCAACCGTGCCTGCCTGTCCCGCATCGGACTTGTCAGTCACCAACGAGCCTGCAGCAGATGTGGACATATCCCTCCATAAATCTTCGTCTGCGAAGCCAAGCCAAAGAAAAGAAAGAAAAACCAATTATATTGCATCATGCTTAACCTCGTGTTTATTGTATTTCTCATAGTGGGAACAAGATCTAAACATAAAGATAAAAAATGAAATATGGGAAAAACTATGCTCCGGAACTATGAGACCCCTACTTTTGAAGAAAGTGTGTGCAAGGGAACACTTACCTTGAAAGAAGGGCTCAGGCCCAAAGCATCAGTTATGCATCTTTGCCTCCTATAGACGATGAAAGACATGCTGAATTCCTCAAGCATTTCTGTGTTTTCGCTTTGGATCTATGAGTTTCAAGATAATTATGGAAAAGGATATGTCTGGTCCTCAGGTTGAAAATCCAAATTGGAAAAAGGATCATTTTGATGGTATTAGAAAGGATCTGGCAAGTATGGATTGGGACAGGTTGGTTTCTAACAAAAGTGTGATTGGAAAGTGGGATGCCTACAAAAGTGAAATTTTGAGAGTACAGAATTTGTTCCTGTCAGAATTAAATGCAATAACATTAATTGGACGAGTAAATTGCAATAAAATGAATATATATCCTCGTATTCAGTATTTATTTCAATCCATTCAGAGTGCTGTACCAGGAAAATTCTTTAAGGAATTAAATAAAGCAGTTCGTTTGTTCTTATTGTATAGAGCAGGGGTTCCCAACCTGGAGTACATGTACCCGCAGTGGTATATTTGCACTTTTCAGGGGGTACATTGGGTCTGAGAGAATGACTACTACTGTACAATACATGGTGTTGTAATCTGCAATCAGATTGCACAATGTCGTGTTTTTTTTAATCCTTAATTTTTAGGGGTACACGGGAACCTATAAAAATGCCCAAGGGGTACAGAGGAACAAAAAGGTTGGGAACCCCTGGTCTAGAGTCTCCATGCAAAAGTTGACATGGAGGTATGACTTAGGAGGACTTCAATTACCACATTTTCAGGATTGTTATGAAGCAGCACAGTTAAAGTTTATTAATAGATTGTTTGACACTGACCAACCTCCGGCGTGGGCGAAGGTAGAGATGGACCAAATTCAGGAAAGAAATATACATCATTTTATATATAAATGGAACACATTGCTTTTATAGCAGCATAAATTGCCAGAGTTGAAACATTTGATGGGGGTATGGCATAAATGGAACCAACTCATAGGATCAAAAGGTAAAATTTCAGTTAGAACACCATTATATCAGAATCTGATAATTCCATTTTCCATGAATAATCCTTATTTGAAAGATTGGGAATCAAAAGGTGTGATATCAGTGGAGGTTTGTTTTGATTTATTTCTTTCTTTTAATAGACTAAGAAAAGTTTGCGATATCACAAAATACTTTATTTGCTTATTATCAAGTACGAGATTTATTCTTAGAATGTTTTGGTAGAGATTTAGTATTACCTGCTGAATCAAGAGATTAATTGTTGATAAGGTGAAAAAGGGATTTGTTTCAGAAATGTATATGTTATTACTGGAAAAGATGAAGAAGGTGGATATATTTAAAATAAAAGATAAATGGGAAAAGGATGCATCTATTCTTATATCCGTAGAGGAGTGGTCTGATATGTGTCGTGATAGTGTTACGAAGTTAATTAATGTACGATATAGTCTGGTTAATTATTATTTTTTGCATCAGTTATATTTAACTCCTGAAAAATTTTTAAAAATATGGATTTATTCTGTCAGACTTATGTTCTCAGTGTGGTTAGCAGACTGGTACTTTTTGGAAAAAGTAATTAAATTTTGGAGAGATTTATTCAAAATAGAATTATATGTTGATCCATGGGTATGTCTATTGGGATATATGAATATAATTACGACAGGTTTGCGATTGGAGAAAGCACAAATTGCATTTATACGTTTAGAATTGGCTGAAGCCAGAAAATGTATAGCTGTTACTTGGAAAAATGATGTTGAATTGAGTATACAAAGATGGCATAACTAATTCAATCATGTATTTATTTGGAAAAGATAACATATAATTTGCGGAATAATTATTCCTTTTTTGTTAAAATGCGGAGTTTGTATTTGGAATGTATGGGTTTGGATGTTAAGTTTTTTTTAAACTTGTGATGAAAGATGGCACACCATAAACAACCTGTTATTACCTCATATTATTGTGGGTTTTTTTAAATAAGCTCCAAAGGGGTGAGGGTTTTAGGAGGTGGGATAGAGGGGAGGAGGTGGAAGTGGGGTAGTAGAGGGTAGTTTTATACTTTGTTTTTTTTGTTTTATAAAATTCTTAAATAATTTTTTTTTAAAGAATTAAATGCAAGAGAAATCTTGGTTTTCAAGAGATGATGAGTCCTGGGTTAAGAATAAGATGGTATAGAATAAAGGAACATATGAGGCATTTTAGGAGCATGAGAAATGCACTCAAGGAAAACAGAAGGACTCAAAGAAGGCATGAGGTCATTCTGGAAGATAAGATGAAGGAAAATCCCAAGGGCTTCTGCAGCTACATTAAGAGCAAAAGTATAGCAAAAGAAAAAAAAAAGTGTTCCTCTAGAAGATCAAAGTTGTCATCTACGCACAGAGCCAAATGAGATGGGGAAGATTTTAAATTGTTTTGCACCTGCAATACTCAGGAGAGAGGCACCATGTCTATAGAAGTGAAGCAGCAGATTACAGAGGAGGAGGTGCTTGCTGTCTTGAAGCAAACAAAGATGGTTAAATCCCCAGGGCCTGAAAAGATGCTCCCTCAGACCTTGAAATTGCAGGGGCCTTGCCAGAGATACAGGCAGTTCCCAGGTTACGAATGAGTTCCATTACCTGGGTCTGTCCATGAGCCAAATTTGTACGGAAGGCAGAACAGGTACTTAGAGTTTTTATTTAGCATTCATGAGGTAACACTATATGCATGCATAAATTAGGGTACAATTATGCACATGTGCAAATTAGGGAACAGCCCATTCATAAATACAAGTTGTTCGTAACTTGGGACTGCCTATATTTAAAACTTCCTTAGCCATTGGTGATGAGCCAGAATAATGGAAAACTAATGTTGTTCTGCATTTAAGAAAGGCTCCAAGAATAATATGGATAATTATTGGGAGGTGAGCCCAATATCAGACATGGGCAAGTTACTGGAAGGTATACCAAAAGACTAGATGTACACTTGGATAGACAGAGACTGACTCAGAATAGTCAATCCAGTTTGTGCATAGTAGGTCATGTCCAACCAATCTTCAAACATTTTGAGATTACCAGCAAAGTTGATGAAGGAAAGACTACATGAACTTCAGTGAGATCTTTGACAAGGTTCCACATGGTCAAGAACGTTTAGTCCCTTAAATAAAATTTTAAAAGGCTGGGAATAAGACCTAGTGCTTTTAATTCCTGAAGAACCTTGGAATGTAATTTTCAAATTGGTTAATACCTCCTCTTTATGTGCCCACCACCCTCTCCTACAATTTAAAGTAGTCTATAGGGCTCACATGCCCAAAGTCAAATTATTTCATTTTTATGAGGATGTATCTCCTTGTTGTGACAAATGCAACAATGTAGATGCTTCTTGCTCAGTTGAAGGGACATTATCCTGCCTAATAATGCTCAATGACTATGTGATGTTAAGTTTAAATTTAGAGAAGATTAGATGCTCACTTTCTGATTTGAATTTAAATTTTCAAAAATTTAAATTTTTGAATTACTTTTATAATCCTTGATTTGTCATGAAGATGGAAATGTTGACTAGTTTAGAATGATGCTGATTAATACACTAAATATATTAACATTAATCAACAAAAATATTAATACATTAATTTAATGATAAATGATTACAGGTGCCATGTGCTTTATGAAAATACTGGGAAGGTTGCAGATGTCCAAGGGTAGTGAGGTCCCCAGAATACATGTTGCCTGCCAATGACAGCCTAGTTAATACAATTGCACTAGCCCAGATTTACAATAGGGCAACTGAAACTGTAAAATTACCTGAGGGGAGAGGGACACATCTCTGTCATTTGTCCACAATATAATACAACATGTAGTTGAACATTGTGTATTTTAATACTGATGGGATGTTTGCCACATAGGAGATAATGGTTAATGTCAGATAGCATTGGAATATAAAAACCCATGTATTTGCATGTTCGGGGAGCTCCTTTATCCTCAAAAGTGGGGATGGACCTCTCAAAAGCTTGTGTGTCAAATGAAGGGAATGAGCTGAAGAAGACAAGTCAACATCCTTCATTCCTCAGGTGTGTACACTGCTGATTGACATCTCACCCCAGCACCTGGATAAGTTATCAATCCCAATCATCCATAGAAATGTGCAGATAGCACTATGTTTGGAGCAGAAGTGGGCAGCAAGAAAGTCTATCAAAACTTGTAGTGGAATCTGGATCAGCTAGAAAAATGCACTGCAAAATGGAAATGAAATTTGATTTTTCATTTCTATGGAAGTACACTTGAATTCCATTTCAAGTGTGAGGTGCTGCACTTTGGGAGGACAAATCAGGGTGAAATTTACATGGCAAATGGTAAGGCACTGTGAAGTATGATAGAGCAGAGGGATCAAGGAATACAGATTCATAATTCCTCGAAAACAGTGTCAAGGGTAGATCGGATCATGAAGAGGGCTTTTGTCATTTAGGCCTTCATAAATCAAAGTACCAAATACAGGAGTTGGGATGTAATGCTGAAGTTGGATAAAACATTGGCATGGCCAAATTTGGAGTATTGTATCAGTTTTGATCATCTACCTTCAGGAAAAGTATCAATAAGATTGAAAGAGTGCAAAAAAAATTTACAAGGATGCTGTCGGGACTTGAAGATCAAAGTTACAGGGAAAGGTCGAGTAGGAGTTATTCCCTGGAACATCAGAGAATGAGGGGAGATTTGACAGAGGTATATAAAAGTATGAGGGGTTTAGATAGGGTAAAGGCAAACAGGTGTTTTTCCACTGAAGTCATAGGTCAAAGGTAAAAAGTGAAATGTTTCAGGAGAACATTAGGGAGCCTTCTTCAGAGGGTGATAAGTGTGTGGAAGGAGCTGCCAGTGGAAAGTGGTGGATGCTGACATTAAAGAGAAGTTTGGATAGGAATGGGGTGGGGCATGGAGAGCTATGGTCCGGGTGCAGGAGGATGGGACAAGGCAGATTCATGGTTTGGCATGGTGGAAGGGTTTATTTCTGTGCTCTGATACTCTAAAATTCACCTGTCTTTAAACCCTATTTTAACAGGGAAATCTCTCAGGTTGCTCAAAATAGAAGTTCAAGGCCAGAAAGAAATAGGGTGGAAATGTAAGAAAACGAAAATCTCAAAAACATGCAAAAAATACACATACAGTAAAAACTCCATTATCGGCGCTCGATCAAACCGGCAAAATAAATTGAGGAAAATAAATAAATAGATTGATAGATAGAGTTTTAAATAAAAGTTTTAAATTGTAAAAGTAAATGATCTCCGAAGCAACACACAGCCCGTTGGGAGCAAACATTCAACCAGTGGAGTACCCCAGCCCTGCCCCACCTGCAGCAGCTGTTTGAATAAAGTTTCAATAAAGTTGTGCTTGAATAAAATGGTGGCACCCATGATGAAGAGCCAGCTGATTCTGCTCACTGCTGGGGTGACTGTCCCAAAATTTCTCAATATTCCTGCTTATTAAGAGTCTATGTATTTATTAGTAATTTATTGAGTCAGGTTTAATCTGTAAATTTGAGGGAGGAGGGTTAATTATGATGGCATCACAGTTAGCATAGAGTTGAGCAAAACTCTATTACTGCACTCGTGAATGGGTTGCAAATTTAAAGGTAGGTGTGCTGATCGCATGACCAGGACACTTGCGTGGAGGTGAGTCAGGGTTGTCAGCACAAGGTTGTGGGGGTTTGGGAGTTAATTATGATTGTGGCACAGATGATAAAGTGGTTAGCGCAACACCGTTACAGCATCTGTGACCGGTGTTCGAATTTAAACGTTGTAAGTTACAAGAATTACCTGATTAAAGTGAACTTTACATAATTCGATATTTTTTAAATACCTTTGCATTCAGTACTGTCTTTTGTGTTTTAAATGGGGTATTCTTAATGCAGGTGTATTAGTAAGACATTAGAAGAGTGAGTCTCAGTCAATGGGAAAATTTGCATATTGAGATCCGTGATCCCTGAAGGTGCCGGATAACGGTGTGTGTGGGGTGCGAGATGCATGTCTGTGTGTATTGTATTGGAGGACCATCGCCTTCCCAAGATCGTGTTATATGGCGAGCTCTCCACTGGCCACTGAGACAGAGGTGCACCAAAGAAGAGGTACAAGGACTGCTTAAAGAAATCTCTTGGTGCCTGCCACATTGACCACCGCCAGTGGGCTGATATCGCCTCCAACCGTGCATCTTGGTGCCTCACAGTTCGGCGGCTGCAATCTCCTTTGAAGAAGACCGCAGAGCCCACCTCACTGACAAAAGACAAAAGAGGAAAAACCCAACACCCAACCCCAACCAACCAATTTTCCCCTGCAACCGTGTCTGCCTGTCCCGCATCGGACTTGTCAGCCACAAACGAGCCTGCAGCTGACGTGGACATTAACCCTCCATAAATCTTCATCCGCGAAGCCAAGCCAAAGAAGAAAGTGTGAGTCTCAGTCAATGGGAATATTTGCATATCGAGATCCATGATCCCTGTAGGTGCCGGATAACGGTGTGTGTGGGGTGCGAGATGCGTGTCTCTGTGTATTGTATTACTTTTAGTTATGATTCAGCCAAGCTAAAGGTCAACTGTATTAGCTCAACTCCTATAATACCTAAAATTTTTCAACTACATCTACTTACTCCCTAATCACATAGCAGCTGGTGAAATACCAGTCGCCTCCAAGAGGAATGCCCAACTGAAGGATTTGTTGAATGTGGAGAATTTTATAATGGTTGCAGTAAAACACTATTGTCATCCTTTGCTTTTATGTAATATGATTTAAGAACTGTCCAGACTCAGCGGCGCCAATAAAAGAGTTCAAATGAATCATCAGAATCAAGCAAGAGACTTCATTTGGTGGAAAAATGCTTTAAAATAAACAAAAGATGGATACTTTTTCAGTTTTCAGAAAATTTTAAGTCTGTTCTGCTCTGAGCAATCCAAGCCTTATAAACAATACATGCTCTGAAAAATAAATTGTTTCATTTATTTCATTCCAATTGTTTAATATGAAGACTTTCCCCAATGGTCTTGCCATTTGAAGCTTTGTAAATTTAATAATTTTAATAAGACCAAGTGTGAAGATGAGCGACTTTGTCAACAGACTACAATTCTATAATCAGACCCCCACTTCAACTGTTGTAGATGTTATGCATTTGGAATGGATTTAAATAATCCACTGAAAATACTGAACAGCAGGCAGAAGTAGGATAAAACATTGATTGTTGGAGGACTTCCAATTCACTGTGACATGAAGTTGCTGCTTCAGGCACTTACTCCTGTGCAATCAGTTTTCTTTTACTCTCCTGCTTTTCTTTCAAAACTTAGTGTGTCGGATTTCATATTTTTATTTTTTTTATTTATTTTAAAATGGATGCAAGGAGCACCAAGGCTGGAAAAAACGAAAAGAAGCAAGAAACACCGGCTAGCCCACCTTCTCAGAATTTCTCCGAAGCCCTTGTCTAGATTAAACAGATGATCGTTGAAGAATTAAATGCTCTAAATGCTAAGATCATGATAATGGAAGATAAGCTTGAACAAGTTTGTTGCTCTTTTGAAAAACAAGGTAAGCATCTGTCTTCTGTTGAATCTACTTTGAATTATTAAAGTGACCAGGTTCGGCACTTCGAAGATGCTACCTCAGCATTAACTTACAACAACGTCAAGTTAACAGCAAAAGTCGTCGCCTTGAAAAGTCGAAGCAGACCTCCAGAGATGGAAACCCACAACTGCACAAAAGTTGTATTTGGTGTTTGATGGTCGTACAAAGGAAATTTTGTTCCAAGAAGCTTGTCGGCAGGGAAAACTTCTGTATTATGGCCAGCAATTTAGAATCATTGAAGATTACTATTCAGAACTCAAGAGTCAGTCGGCCGTTTACAGAGAAGTTATGTTGGAATTATATACTCTCAGGTATAAGCCTTTCTTGTTATATCCAGCACGTCGTTGTATCACTCTTGCCAGCAGGAACACTGGGATAATACTGGATAAACTTCCATTCTGCACCCTGAGAGAAATTTATGTTAATCAGATGACTCTGACTTACGATTCAACTTTATTCCTTTACAGGTTTGCTTATTTGTCCTATACCCCATAGAAGGAAACCATTTTATATTATATGGTTAATAAATCCTCAGAGAGTCTGAGAATACTGATACACTCATTGTATTGAAGTTAAAATAAATTCTCTCTATATAATTAGCATACTGTGTTACTTTTTTTTTAATAAGTAGGAATAAATAAATGTTTCCTTTAATTTTTTAATGGATTGTTAATGGTTAACAATTAATAAGTTTGTCCTATTCTGTTCAGCATTTTCTGAGAAGTCTTCAGATTGTTTTTCTGTTATATACTGTGATTATAGCCTAAACTTGACTTCCCTGTCAGCTTGAAATATTTTACATGGGGAATGTTGACAAACATTTTTCAGAAGCCAGAACATCTAATCTGATAGGAAGATGTTTGTATAAATTCTAGAGAAATTAATTAGCTAGCTGTTGGTCTATTCAGCAGCCTTTGGGGATTGGGATTGAGGGGAGGAGATGGCTTCGGGGGTGTTTACTTTTGTTTCATGTTGTTATGATGTCATTATGTTTTGACCTTATGTTAAAATTTGGATCTCCAACTGCTATACTAAAAGTGCCATCTGCTGGCTGAATAATCTTTGTGTATTTTGCACAGACTTAAACTGGTACTTGCATATTGAAATTTTTGAAATAAATGTTATCGCTATGAATCTTTTTATTAATGAATTATCATGGCAAACTCTGTTTTTCCTCAACTGGAATGTCAAAGGATTGAATCATCCAGTAAAGCAGAAAACAGTATCTGCATTTAAAACAACTAAAAGCCACAGTTATATTGTTGCACGAGACACATATTTGTAGCAGTGATCTCTTGCACTTGATGGAGTGGTGCAGGGAACAGCATTATCATTCTTACTTTCAAGCTATAGCCCAGAAGGGTGGGGTTGGTTTCACTCCTTTTTAATCAAAACATTCCCTTTACCATACAAAACGCTGTTTCAAATATAAACAGTAATTCTTGTTATTGTTTTGGGGAAATTACATGACGAATGGTGTTTTTTGCTAATTTTACGCTCCCAATGTAGATGATGTGGGGTTTTATTTTAAAAAAAACATTTCTTCTTTGCCAGATTTAAGTTTATATTCACTTGGATTTTAACTGCTGGTTAGATCCTATTTGAGATTGTTCATCCACTAAGCCTATCACATCAGTAAATCTGCCTCTTTAATTAATTCTTTCTTATCAGATTATGGCATTTCGGACATCTGGTGTTCCTTTCATCCTACTAATAGAGAGTATTCTTTTTTTCCCTCACATGTTCATCAAACTTTTTCACTTATGGATTACTTTATTGATAATGAATTCAACCCATTCATGCATTCTTGTGATCAGCACAGTACTGTGATATCTGATCATGTCCCTGTAACATTATCAATGACTTTTCCTAATTTTCCTCGAGTAAAAAGACATTGGCATTTCAATTCAGTTTTAGTTTCAGACAATGACTGTTAAATTTAAGGAAGAACAGATATTTTTCTTTTTTGATGCTCATGTTTCATTGACAGTTTCCCGTTTAGTTGTACGGAATGGCTTGAAAGCTTTACTCAGGGGACAACTATTTATTTTACTGTTAATTATAAAGAAGGAAGACCAATAAAGACAGGTCTGAGTTAAATAACCTCATCAAATAAATGGATCAACAGTGCGCTCAAACTAAACATCCAGAATTATATAAAATAACATCAAAATTTAAAACTAGATTTGATCTTCTCTCAACATCTCCAGTTGAATGTCAACTTTTGAAGGCGAAGAGTCAGTTTTACAATCATGGTATAATTCTGCTAAGTTCTTGGCTAACCAATTGAGAGGATTTGGAGCTGAACGGCATATTACAAAGATTCATAAACAAAATAGAAACATAACATCAGATCATTCTGAGATAAATTATTCTTTTAGAAAATTTTATTCTCAACCTTATTCTTCCAAGTGTACAAATGACAGTAGTTTGACAAAAAAATTTTTTAGAACAGTTAAATATCCCCATGAGTTCTTTGGATAGTCAAACTAGACTAGATGAACCTATCTCATAGAAGGAAATAATGGCGGCTATTTCTTTATTACAGCCTGGGAAATCCCTGGGAAACAACGGGTTTCCAGTGGAATGCTTTAAATCATTCTATCAGTTGCTTTCACCTTACTTCAGTTTGCTGTTAGTGGATTGTTTAAACAGGGTAAACTTCTGGAATCATTCATTAAAGCTTGTATGTCTTTACAAGCGAAAAAGGGTAAAGATATAATCAAATGTTTCTCCAATAGACCAATTTCTATATTGAATGCTGATGTTAAAATTTTAGTGAAGGTTTTGGTCAATAGGATTGAAAATATTTTACCAATTATTATTTCTGAAGATCAGACAGGGTTTATTGAAAACTGGTATTTCTATTATAATGTACCTCAATTACTGAATATTATTTATTTGCCTTCTGACAAGGCTCCCGAGTGTGTTCTCTCACTGGATGCAGAAAAAGCATTCAATAGAGTAGAACATTCATATATTTTTTATGATTTAAAAAAAAAATTACCTTTGGTTCTGGATTAAATTACTGTATTCACATCCAACTGCTACAATTCTTACTAATTTGCAACAATCATACCCCTTTAATTTGCAATGAGGCACCCATCAAGGGTGCCTTGAAATCCATTACTTTTTGATTTGGCCATTGAATCATAAGCAATTGCACTTTGAGTGTGTTTGGATGTCTCGGGGATATGGAGGAGGGAGAAATCGAACATAAAGTTGCTCTCTCACTTTTCATTTTGGGCACCTCCCGGCACCCTATGATGTCATTACTCTCACGATATAGTCAATTTTCAGGTTATAAATTGAATCTGTACTAAAATGAATTTTCCCTTTAAATTCTCTTATATCAATGTATGTTGGTTTTCCTTTTAAGATTGTTAAAACCAATTTTGGTATCTTGGTACTACAATTACAAAAAAACTTCAACAACTTTCTAAGGAAAACTATCTTAAAGTAAGTGAAGCAGTCTTTAACCCAATGGTCACCTTTGTCTATATCTTTAGTTGGCCATATTTATTTTATTAAAATTAATATTTTGCCTACATTTTTGTATTTTTACCTAATCTGTAACAATATTTTTTCCCTAAATCATTTTTTAATTTGCTTGATTCAGTTATATCATATAAATGGAAGGGTAGACACCCTCGTCTAAACAAAGTTTTCTTACAGAAACCCGAGAGGGATGGTGGAACGGCTCGACCTAATTTTAGATTCTATTACTGGACGGTCAATATACGATGTCTTGCGTTTGGTTGTATTTTCATAATTATACTGAGCACCCATTATGGGTGTCTATGGAGTTGAACTCCCCCCCAAAATTTTTCTAATTTAGTGCTTCTTGGCTTTTCACTTCCACTTCTTTCAATTAGGTTGATAGATAATCCCATTATTAAGCATTCTATGAGAATTTGGACACAGATTAGAAAACATTTTACACCATCATTTTTCTCTCTCAAATCCTATTCTATCTAATCACTTTTTTCAACCTTCTTTGTGTGATATTGTTTTTCAACAGTGGAGTAGAGCAGGTATTCAAAGTTTTAAAGATCTTTTCATTGATTGCTGCTTTGCGTCGTTTAATCATCTTTCTGATTAAGTTGAACTTGCCGAAATCTCATCTTTTCCAATATTTGCAAATCTAGGATTTTCTTCTTTCTCAAATTTCTGATTCCCCTGAAGTATCTGAAGCAAATTTTGTTTATATGTAAAATATAACAGAATTATCTTAAATCACCCTACTTTTATATTCCGCTTGTTGTATTTTCCCTTGTGAATGTGCCAATACTAAAAAGAAGTCAATCCTTGAAAACGATTCATGTCTAGATGAATAAAAGGAAAAATCTTTCTCTGTCAGATTAAGACGTCTCCAAATATCTGCTAAATTAAGATCTTTCATCAACGCTTGGACCTGAATTGTCATCTTAGATTTTTTAACTTTCTTCGGAGATTTATCAAATAAAGGTTCCAAAACACAATTAAAATCACCACCAACGAAAATATATTAGCCTGACCCAAACATAAAAATGCATCTGAAATAAATATTTCATCATCTGCATTTGGGGCATAAATATTAAGTAAAGTAATATTAAGTAAATATTAAGACAAGTGCACCTTGTCAGAGCAATTTGCCCAACGCTATTCCAGCACCCCATGTTCAAATCCAGCACTGTCTGCAAGACATTTGTTCATTTTCCCCATGCTCCAGTTTCCTCCCACCCTCCAAAACATATGGGGTTGGTGAGTTAATTGGGTGTCACTGTGGAACAGAAGTTTCATCGGCCAAAACAGTTGGTATCATTAACAAAAAATTTTTTAAAGTCAACATTGCTGTGCAATTAATAACCACAAGAGGTGCGCACTTATACCAAGCTTATATAGGGTGTAATTATGTCACAAGAAATATTCTGAGATTAAAGATCTTGAAGAACAACAAAGCACTTGCATACAGAAAAAAGCCATTTACATTGAATCGCTTCGATGAAAACTATCCACTAACAGTTTATGAAAGCATTCACGTAATCAGAGCAAGAAAATATGAAAACATTACTGATCATTTCCAGGTATGATTCTTCCTTGATCTTGCATTATACTTCACTTCACTTCAATTCTTATTGAAAATGATGCTCAGCAGCATGAAAAGATTATTTTTCAAAAATCAGTGGAAATAAAGCCTAGAGGTAATTCCTAAATGGTGCATCATGCACTGAAACTTGCTTGCAATGTGTCGTTACGGACCCTGGACAATTTCATTTTCAGACCGGGACAGGACTGAACCAATGATGGGACAGAGAGGATCGTGTGCTGCTATGAAGTGCTAAATTAACACTGGGAAAACTGACAGCTGTAAGAAGTGCAAGTGCCACAAGCCAGTGGGCTCACAGAGAGAGTGCCTGCTGTAGTCAACCTCTCTCCACTAATTGGGGGAGCTGAAGGCACGCACTGGGGCAGTTGAAGAGCCCAGTGCACTGAATTTTGAACAGGTTGGTCAGAGGGCAGTTAGTCAGACAGTTGGTCTGTGTGTGCGAGCTCACCCAGCGGCTTCAGCAAACAAGAGGCTGAGTTGCTTCATTCACGGGTGCTAGCACTGCTGTCCATAACTGTAAGTGTGTTCACCCAGTAGTTTCAGTGGGCGAAAGGAGACTGAGATACTTTGTCTGCGGTGACCAGCACTTTTGTCCTGACAGCAGTTTGCACCACTCTGATACTGTGGGTGTGAGCGTGACCCCGTGTCCGATCTGGGCTTCCCCAGTTCCCTTTCCAAGGGGAAGACTTGTGTGACTCAAAAGTGGGCTTCGGAGCCGTGAACCTCGTGTAGTGACGAGGAGGTCATTGGGTGAAAATTCCCGTGTGAAGAAATCAAAGATGGTTGTTGCCACATTCGAAACTCAGGAAAGTTTTAAATTGACAGTGATCTCGGCCATCTGGTCCACACCTAACTAAAGGACCAAGATGCAACTAAACAAAGAATTTCAAGCTTCTGCAAACTGTTCTTTTTTGACTGACAGGCTTGACATGACTGACTTGAAGTTTTGTTTTGGGAGGTTTTTTGGGGGGGGGGGCGGGCATTTTGAGCTTGGACTGTAATAGTCTGGGTTTTCCCCCCTCCCCACCCCCACCCCCCCACATACACCTTAAATATCTGCTATTAATGTAGAGTTGCCATAAAGGCTTATGTTCGCGTGTTACGTTTATTAAAGTAATTCTCTTATTGTTAATTTGTTAATAAATTTTGTGTTAAACTGAACTCATCTGTTTATACATCTCTTAATTGCTGCTGGTGAGGAGTAACAGTGTCTAATTATAGAGTTGGACTGTAATTATTCATGTTGTGGACAGTCATGAGAAAATGCCTTCAGTTTGCATGTCACACACTGACCATTTTTATAATTGCTCAATTGGAGATTGATAATTACAAGAACTGATCTCCCCAACAATCCTTGCTGGGAAGATAATTTAAATGAGTCACTCGCCATACGACTTGGTTTTGCCATTCTGGGACCAAACATCCTTCTTTCTCAACATAATAATTCCAGTGAGTACACAGCATCTACACAAACACCAAGGTGGACCTCTTGTCAAACTACATTAATCAATTTCCTTCTCACAGAAGAGGAAAGAAAACTCTGCAAATAAACCAACCGAGACAGGTAGATTAATTCAGTGATTACACTGATAAACTGAATCAAATACTTCTGAATAAAACATGAAGGAGTTTCATTGGAATTGCAAAAAAAAAATCCACAAAAAAGTTCTATAAAATGCACATAAAGCAATGCAATTCCAAACAGGATTATGGAATAATTCCATACACGATATTTGGGCACTGTGACTATGAGAGGATTTAGTCGATTGGTCTGTCCAAACAAGTGGATGTTATGCAGCCTACAAACCATTCTAGCAGTGCTCATAGATTATTGAGAAAAAGGCAAGGGTACTTTATAGTATTAACCAAAAACAAGTGGAAAGATGTGTGAATACATCTTCAATATGTGCCCGACATTCATTAATCCTAATCAAAGAAGTGCATGATGTTCACATGTCCAAAGATAAGATGGCTTGTATCTTTTCTAATATGAACCCTACTTGTGACAGATGCAAATTTGATATTGCTGCATTGACACATTTTGGTCTTGTCCATCTTTAGAAATCTATTGGAAATAAATTTAAAATATCTTTTCAACTCTATTTCAGGTGGAGCTACAACCCAACCCAATAACTGCTCTTTTTGGGTTTATTGAACAAGACAGGAGTTTTTCAGAACCTGTACAATGGGATGTGGCCTTCTTTACATTATTGGGTAGAAGAGCCACCTTATTCAAATGGAAAGAGTCTAGACCTCCAACAATGTTTCAGTGATTCTCTCATATTATGTCCTATTTAAGTTTTTAAAATTAGATATCATGTATTTGATTCACTGGTGAAATTTTTAGATAAATGGTGTCTTTTTATGTCTTATTTTCATTTCACGGAAATGTTTTTAATGTGATTAGATGTACTCATTCTTCTAGATGAGATATAGTCTTACCTTTGTTTTGTTCATTCACGGTATCAATTAAAAGCCACAAAATATGTTACCCCCAGGATAAGCTGCTCAAATTTTTTTGCAAGTTTTCTTTTATTAATAGTAGAGGTGAGGTGGGGTTAATATAATATTTTTGATGTCTTTTCTGTCTTCACCCAGTGCAGTGGAAGGGGGACTGAGTTTATACTGACTGAAGTATTTTATATTAAAAAAAAATTTTAAAAATTTAAAAATATATATATATGTAGTTTTGTTCCCTTTTCTTCATTGTACTGTATTTATTATAAAAACGAATGGAAAGATTGAAACAAAAAGGATGTTGTTGGACACAGGGGAAAAGGCCGTGTCTGAGGCTCAATCATCTTTCGCTGCTTCATGAGCAGCCTTCCCTCCATTTTGCCAGAAATGGGAATACTGGCACAAAGTTCAATTTCATTCACGACTCCTCAGATAATGAAACAATCCACTGGCATGCACAGTCAATGGGATATTATTCATCAGGTGACAGTAAGCATCCATTGGTATCTAACAACATTACTGATATCAAATCCAAAACTACCATCACCAGGGTAATTACCATTGACCAGAAATGTAACTGAACTCACTTTGCAAATATTGTGGCTACAAAAGATCAGATGGTGGATATTTGTCAAATAAACTTTCTATTACCTTTAAAAGATGCGAGTGCAATGGAATATTGCCAAGCTACAGCCACATGGCATATACTCGAATTGGTCAGTGCAAGCTACATGCAGTTTCAATGTCACTCAAGTAGTTCCAAGCCATCATTATGAAAACAGCCAACTTGATTAGCACCCCTCATCCGTCCGCCTTCTCCTTCATCAGCCACTCCTTCCAGGCTGCATATTTTTTGAAGCAATGATTGTTTAGCACAGTACAAGTCCTTTGGCCCACATTATTGCATTGACTGATGTGAACCAACTCCGCAACAATCTAATCCTTCCCTACAGCACACCCGTAACCCTGCATTTTTCTGACACCCAAGAGAACTTTGGGAGGCGTGTGACTATCTATCTAAGCCTGGAATGGCCTGTAACGAATGTTCATGACTATTTTAGTTGTTACAAAATTTTTTTAAAAGTACAATTACTCAACGATCACTTCAAACCAAAACAAAAATGGTTAAGTGTCAATATATCACTTATTTTCAGAATTTTTTAAATTAAAGCTTTTAGAGACAGTTCTGATATCTTAATAATGTTCTTTTTCCAACTACAAGTATGAATTGTGGCCCTCACATCAAGACTGTGGATTTGTCAAAGATCTATACCAAATTGATTTAATAATTGAGATTAAATCATTCTGAATAGCATTGGGTAAGATTATCCAAATTCACTTATAGTGGCATTGAAGATCAAAAAGGACTGACCCAAAAAAAATGGCAGAGAGCCAGAGAAATTTAAAATTGTTTACAACATGGGAGAGACATTTCATTTATTTTTAAATGATTTATTATACCACAAGAATGCTATACTTCACAAAACCAAATTGAGCAGTGCATATTTGCTTTCAAATTAAAACTTTTAAAAACTTGAAGAAATCTAAAAAATATTTCTTACAAATGGAAAATATACATGACTTGTAAGCCCAATGTTGGCTGATAGAATCAATGCTTCATTTAGTCTAGGTAAAAGCTTGCGACGTGTTTAAGTTACTGAGCAGATGACAGGATACTCAAGTACAAGCACACAAGTATTTGGACAGATAGCAGCCCAATATCAATCCTTGGCATGAGGAATGCATAGTCTGAACAAAAACAAATATAATCCTTTAGTGAGTGGTGCAGCAAATAAAGCACAACAGAAGTTGTCTGTGAGCTGAATCAACAGAACTGTTTAATGGAATCTTCACAGGAGTTAAAATAATTACAGTTGGCCATTATCACAATCACCTGACCTTTGAAGTCACACACCTCCCAGAGTTCTCTGTGACCCCCCTGGCCATCAGGCTCTCTTGGTCCTGCAGGGTCCCACAACCACGGTCACCACTTCGACAATGGAGTGGCACAGTTTGCCTCATTACCCCACCCCGCCCCAAGAACAGGAGTTCAGAGGTGACACTGCGATGCGGGCATGCCACCAATACCAGCTGATCCAGGTTCACATGTGCCATTTTAAGGTGATCTACCAAAACCATTTCTTGCCTGCCACCAATGTCTATAACAAATATGGAGGCATCATTCCATACCACCTTGAAAGGACCTACATATGGCTGTGGCAACGGCATCCTGTGCGCATCCTTGTGCAGGAATAAGTAAAGGCAGTCCTCGAGTTCAGGCAGAATGTATGAAATTGTAGACCCATGCGGGGTGGCCGGGATAGGCGCCAGTGTACCCATCTTCTCCCTTATGCGTGTGAGTACCAAAGTTGGAGATAGCAGATCATGTGTTGCCAGAATGAAATCCCCTGGGACCTGTTGGGGGGGTTCCATAAACTAATTCTGCTGAGGACATAGCTAGATCTTCCTTCAGTGTGGTATGGCTATCTGAAAATACCCAAGGCATTACATCTATCCAGTCCGGTCCCTTAAGACATGCCATGAGAGTCATTTTCATTTGATGGTGAAAATGTTCCACTAAGCCATTGGATTGGGGATGACAGGCTGTCGAGCAATGCAGTTGCGTGCCCAGCAACTGTACGATTGTGGACCATAACCTGGACGTAAACTGAACTTCTCTGTCAGACAAGATATGCATGGGTAGTCCGAAGCGTGCTATCCAATTGGCGATGAGGGCTCTTGCACGAGCTGAGGCGGAGGTGTCAGAGAGCGGGACAATCTCTGGCCATCTCATGAAGCGGTCTACTATTGTGAAGAGATGAGTAGCACCCTTGGACAGGGGCACAGGCTGACAATATCCACATGGATGTGATCAAATCTGCACTATGTGGGTGCAAAATCCTGTAGTGGGGCTTTAGTGTGTTGCTGAACATTTGAGGTCTGGCATTGAATGCATGACCTTGCCCAAGCGCCGACTTGCTTGTGCAGGCCAATGCTGCATGAATTTGACTGCCATGAGCCTTGCTGCCATCCTAATCAAAGGGTGAGCTAAACTGTGTATGGCATCAAACACCTGATGTCACCACACAGCAGGTACAATGGGCCTCGGTTGGCTGGTGGATACGTCACAAAGTAGGCAAACAATTGCTGGACCAAAACGTATATCCTCCAATTTCAGTCCCATTATGGCAGTGTGATACTCAGCCATCTGTTCATCTTCTTGCTGGGAGCAGGTGAAGGGAGGGAAGCAATTGTGTTGCAGAATAGCATGTTGGCAACGAGATTGTTCTTCCCGGTGATGTATTTTATCGCAGTCGTAAACTCTGAAATGTAGGAGAGATGTCATTGTCGTGCTGACGACAGATGTGACATCTTGGCGAAGGCGAAAGTCAACAGCTTTTGTGATCCATGTAGACCATAAACCCTCTGCCCTCTAGGAAATAGCAAAAATGCTGTATGACCAAGAAGAGGGCAAGGAGCTCCCTATCAGAAGCATTGTACTTTTGCTCCAGTGGTCTCAAATGACAACTAAAGAAAGCTAGGGGTTTCCAGGTGCCATTGACGAGTGCTCCAGGACCCTACCTACCGCACTGCCTGATGCATCCACTGTCAGAGCCAATGGCACGTCAACCCTTGACTTGTTTGCGCTGCTTTGGCAATATTGAATGTGGCCGCAGCCTTGCCATTCCATTTCAGTTCCTTGGGATGTCTGGATAAGAGTTTGAAAGGTGGCTGCATAACTCCGGCTGCAGCTGGCATGAAACAATAGTAAAAGTTCATCCTGACAACAAACTCCTGCGGGCCTTTAATGGTAGAGGGTCTTGGAAATTTGCAAATGGCCTTGACCTTGGAAGGTACCGGAACCACTCCGTGCTGACTGATACAATGTCCAAGGAAATCGATTGATGAGAGGCCAAAATGGCATTCGGATCTAGCACCCGGCCTACTGCTGCGGCCGCGAATGGCTGATAATAAGGATGTCGTCCAAATAAATAATACGAAATCCAGGCCCCGGGTTACTGTGTCTATTAGCCTTTGAAATGTCTGGCCTGTGCTTTTTTGTATATCAAAAGGCATACAGAGGAATTCATACAGCTCAAATGGGGTAATCAAGGCAGTCTTAGGAATGTCGTCCAAGTGAACTGAGGTCTGATGTTACCTATGCACCAGGTCAATTTTGGAGAAAGTTTTAGTGCCACGAAGGATCGCAGAGAAATCCTGTATATGGGGAACCAGGTAGCGATCAGATGCTGAAGGTCTCCACTCTCCAGATGCAGAGATGCCCAAGGGTTGTTGGAGCGGCGAACAATCCCAATTTCCTCCACGTGTTCAACTTCATCTTTAGCCAATCGCAATTTATCCCGAGGTAGCCTGTGCGCTCGAGCATGCAGGGGACATCCAAGAGTCAGAATAGTCCTGTATTCCATATTGTCGATAACTGTGGAGTAACAATGCTGAGAAATTATGCTTGGATTCTGGTGTATTCATTGCTCGAGAGCGTCATCAAGTCGAGGTGAGGTGCGGGCAACGCCGTGGGATGCAAGGCGAGGAACTGGAAAGTCTTCAAATAAACTAAGTGGCAACCTTTTGGATCTACTAGAAGGGAGTGTGCTTGCAAATTATCAGCTCCCAGGAGTAGCTGTGATATATCAGCAATGGTGTGCTGAAGCACCAGCTGAACCGCGACGAGCCAAAATTGAGTGGAATTGTTTTTGACCAGTACGTCCTGATGCTGCTGTTGTTGGTGGCCGTGAGTGGAGGGCTCTTCTTTCCTGAATGTGTGACTGGCCAGAGGAGGGAAACATGTTAACCTTTGTTCCAGTGTCGACCAAGAACCGACAGCCTCAGTGTCGTTCCCAGAGGAAAAGGAGACTGTTCTTGTGGCCGGCCGTCATGGCCACTACCAACGGCCGGCTTCAGCATTTCCCAGATGCTTGCAGGGGGACGGCATTGGTGGGCTGCATCTCCCCAACTTTGATGGTAATAGCACCACTGCTCTCTGTCTGCGCTGTGTCCAGATAAGTCTGATGCTGCACCGCTATCCCGAGTGGGCAGGGTTCATGCCCTTTGCTGCGGCACCACCTCGCACCCAACCGAAAATCTACCATACTGCTTAGCTTGCCACAACTCATCAGCATGGGCTGCAAAGTTATGGGTGTTGTTAAAGTCTTCGTCTCCAAGCAGAAAACGGATGTCTTCTGGCATTTGTTTGAGAAGCAGACAGGGCTTGTGTTCATCCTTAAGTGCCAGCATCTCATTCATTAGTTCAGAAGAAGTGTGATCAGCCAGGCCATCCATATGGAGAAGTCGAGCTGCCCTATTGCACTGGGAAAGGCCAATGAGCAGGACTTTGATGGCTCCTTACCTGTTGTTGATTGGAGGCTGGCATAAAAAATCGACAATATGCCCCGCGGTGTCTTAGTCCAGCGATGCAACGACATAGTAATAGTTTATGGCATCAGCAGTAATCTGGCGTAGATGGAACTGGGCTTCAGCTTGCTCGAACCAGACCTGTGGCTGCAAGGTCCAAAATACTGGAAGTTTGAGCTCAATGGAGTTCTGCCCATCCATAATGAGGTCCAAAATGTTGTATGGACTGTCAGGGTGACTGATGTAATGAGTGGTGCAGTGAATAAAGCACAACAGAAGTTGTCTGTGAGCTGAACCAACAGAACTGTTTAATGGAATCTCTAAAGAATTACAGTTGGCCACTATCACAATCACCCGACCTTTGAAGTCACACACCTCCCAGAGTTCTTTGTTCCCTCCCCTGCTACTGGGAATTCCCGATCCTGCAGGGGTCCGCAACTACAGTTTAATAATGGAGTGGCGCAGTTTGCCACCATCCCATCTCAAGAACTGCTTATCGTGTTACATTATTAATGTATGTTAAATAAGCAGTGGAATCAAATAAATCAATTGGATAACCAGATACTTCCCCCTAGCCACCCCTCAACCACCCCCCCACCCCACAAATAATGCAATTATTTTTCTAATAAAATAAACTCATTTTACTTTGAAGAAGGGCTCAGGCCTGAAACATTAGGGATATTTCTTTATCTCCTTTAGATGCTTCAAGACCCAAGCTCGTCCAGCATTTGTGTTTTTGCTCATTTTACACAGCAATCATCCAAAACAAAGAGCAACTCACAATATTTTGACCTTTCTTCTGCTTAAAATATGCATTTTCTCAAGAATACAACTATAATTTGCAATCTCATCTTCACAACAAAAATTAAAGTTGTTTCTTCAGCGTAGTGTCAAGGTTATTCACTCGGTTGTTGTGGCTTTATTTCTACCTTCTGCTCTCTCACTAAACTAAATCTCTTGCTTTTCACTTTTCTCCATGTTTATTTCTCCATATCCTTCAACTTGCCACTAATTGCCCAGTAACGGGCCTTTGGCCCTTTTAGCCACTCAAGCTCCTCCAACTAGCTCTTCCAAGCTATAAAATTTGATCAATTTATATTCTGATTAACTACCATCCAACCTGCAGTCAGCCTTTTCTTCCAAAACCATTTTTTTTAAATCTTTTATTTTAAAAGACTCAACAAATATATATAAACAATACTTCATCTCACAGAATATAATATTTATATATCACTCCTTCCCCAGATATTAAATAAAACATAAAAAGTAAAAGATTGAAAAATTAAAACACACATCGTCGAAACCACAACCTTAATTCAGTCTCTTTTTTATCTGTCAGGATGATTTGTATCTTAACTTATTTCTTAAGGGGGGGGTATAGATCATATCTGCGCACCTACGTGCCTCAGGTACAGCTGCCACACTTGAATGAACATGTCATACTTCTTCCTCAAATTAGAAGTAATCTTCTCCTGGGGAATAGATCTTTGTATTTCCATACTCCATCATGTAATGATAACTTGAGAGTTGTACTTGCATGCAACTGCTAAACACTTCCTGGCTACTGACGAAGCGAACTTCACAAACTGAATTTGATGTTTGGATAATTTAAACGTACTTCACTGATATCTCCCAGAAGGAACAAATCTGGATCTTGTGAAAACTCCACTTTTGTAAAAAAATTTTTAAGATGTCCCCCAGCTCTACCCAGAAGGATCTCACCTTCATACATAGCCAGATAAAGTGGATATAGGTTCCAACCTCTACACCCCATGTGAAACATATATCCAAAATTTTTGATATTGATTTATGTAATTTTTGTGGGGTGAGGTACAACTGATGCAGGAAATTGTACTGGACCAGCCTGTATCTAGCATTAATAATCTCTGTCATGCTGTTTAGACACAAGTCTTCCCACCAATTTTCATTAATCATTGTACCCAAGTCTGACTCCTATTTCTCCCTCGACCAGAGTAATCCTGGTTTTGGACCCTCAATTTGGAGTACAAAATATTCTAGAAATAAATTTAAATACATCCCCCTGTCAAATGAGAATCTTCATGGTGCTACACTCGGCAGAGTCATTTGTCTCTTAAGAAAGATCTCAATTGTAGGAAGTAGAAGAATGTTCTATTAGGTAACTCAAATTTAATTCTTAATTGCTCGAATGACATAAGTTGCCCGTGATCATAACAGACCGTGATACACCTGATCCCGTTCTGACACCAGGTGTTGAGGATCCTGTTGTCCAGCGTCATGGGTATTAAATTTTTCTGGATTAGGAGATAGCCCCACCTTCAATCTAGTGCACTGATATATTTTTTGCCATATTTGGTATATATGTTTTAATATGTGGTTATTTGTCTTTTTGGGAATTAACTTGGTGTCTTATTTTATATATAGATTCTCCTCCTGTCCTATCCCCTATCGAGTGTAGTCCAATTTGTGCTCAGGAAGGGGAGCCACCCCCCTCCCTCAAACAGAGATCAATAAATCTCGCCTGGGAAGCCCAATAATATTTTATTAAATCTGGCAGTTTTAGACCCCCCTAGTTTATATTCCCATGTTAATTTTTCCACCTTCCCACTCCACAAAAAGTTTCTGACACGTTCATTGAGTGTTTTGAAGAAGCACTGGGGCAATGGAATGGGCAGCATTTGAAAAAGATATTCCAGCCTTGGCATCACCTTCATTTTGATACAGTTTACTCTGCACAGTAATGTTATGGGCAGAGTTTTCCATCTAGCCAAGTCCTCCTCTATCTTCCAGAGCAAAGGGAGATAACTTATATATATATTGCTTAAATCTTTTTCTACTCTTACCCCTAAATATTTGATGCCTTCTTGTTGCCACTTAAATTGGCTTCTTTGTTGATATGGTTTGTAATCCCTTTTAGTCAAAGGCATAATTTCACTTTTGTCCAAATTTATTTTAAATCCTAGACCCTCCCATAATCTTCCAATTTGATCCTTAGTCTGGCCAATGACCCCGCAGGGTCTGTTAAGTATATTAACACATCATCCTCAAATAGACTGTTTTCATGTTCTACCTGGTCCACCTTGTACCCCTTTATGTCTGGATCCCATCGAATGGTTTCCGCCAGTCGCTCAATAGCCAATATAAACAGAGCTGGCAACAAAGGACAGCCTTGTCTACTAGATCTACTTAGTGGGAACATTTGTGATAATTTTGGCTTGGGGTTTATGGTACAATATTCTCACCCAATTTATAAATGTTTGTACCAATCCAAATTTTTCCAGTACTTTAAACAGGAAGTTCCATTCCAATTTATCAAAGGCCTTTTCCACATCTACCTTCCCCAGGTCCAACCCAGACTGTGCCAGATATATTAGATTAAGCAATCTAACTATGTTATCTGCACTTTGCCTTTTTTTGAATAAAGCCAGTCTGATCTCGATTCATCAATTTTGGCCAATATTTTCCTAACCTTAATAAGAACACAATAAATTGAAGAGGGGATGGGTAGGCCAGGTAGAAGCATCCTCCTTTAATTCCAGAGCCAGAGGAGTGGCAATTTTGATAGGAAAGAATGATCCAGAGTCAGACAGGGAAGTGGTGGTTGACCCAGCAGGGAGGTACGTAATGCTACATTATCAAATATATTCAGAATCCTGGACTCTCATGAATGTATATACCCCAAATTTTGACAATGAAAAATTTATACAAGAAATATTTTTGAAAGTAGCTGATGGGAAGAAAAATATATTAATTGGAGGGGGTTTCAATTTTTGTCTGTATCCAGCCATGGATAAACCAGCCAGTGATGGGATCCAAGGTGGCAAAGTCCATACTGGCCTTCATGAAAGAGCTGAACCTTATAAATACTTGGAGAAGGCAAAACCCAAAAAGAAAGAGTTTATTCCTTTTACTCAAGACAACACAGCTCCTATTCTAGAATTGATATTTTTTGGCGTCAGCCCAATTGGAAAGTCCGAGTACAAAGCTCAGCTGCCGATGGACCTTGTCCATTATATTCCCAGATAAGCAAGCTACGGCATTAGATAGCAACTAAATTCACTGCTGTTGGGAAAACCTGAATTTTATGGATTTATTCGAACTCAGATAGAATTGTTCTGCGAGACAAACTGTCCCTCAACTGATAATATTTTTTTTAAATTCAGGATGTGTTGAAGGCTTATTTAAGGGGCCAGATTATTGGATATTCCACAGGGTTAAAAAAAATTATATGAAAGAAATTAATTATTTGGAAGAGGACATAGCTCAATTGGAAAAAGAATATCAAAAATCGAGGTCTGATGAAAAATACATGGATTTAGTGAATAAAAACATCCGAAATAGAAAAGTTGATTTTAAGAACAAAGCAACAATATGAGCTGGGAGAAAAGACCCATAAAGTCTTATCCTGGCAGGTGAGGTCAGAAGAAGTCTTGAGGACAATTAGTGTGATTCAAACAGGGGAAGGCAAGATTTTGTATAAACCAAAAGAAATAAATAATACATTCAGTAAGTTCTATAAAGAACTGTATTAATCAGAATCAAAGGGAGACGCTATTAAAATAGATGACTTCTTGCATGTATTGGAACTGTCAAATGTGGATCAGGAGGAGAAAGAGGGACTGGATACCCCCTTCTTGAGAAAAGAGATGGAACAAACTCTAAGCATTCTTCAGGCGGGTAATTCCCTGGGAAAGGCTGGATTTCCCATTGAATTTTATAGAGAATTTAAGGATCTTTTAATACCCCTTCTTATAAAGGTAGTAGATCAGACGGTGGAAACACACTCTCCCGGGATCTTTGTCAACAGCATTATGGTGATCTCAAGATAGGGATCCATTGAAACCCACATCCTATAGGCCTATATCACCAATGAATGCAGATTATAAAATTCTTCCAAAATCTTTAAAGCAGTCTCCATTCTCCAACTTTCTCTTCAAATTTATGACATGCCTTCTTTCAACACAACTTCCTCATCCTTGTCAATATTTGTTTATATCACATATTCATAGCTGCATTGCTCCACTTCCAATGGTACCATTTAGCACTCCATTCTTTCCAATAATTTCATCTCCAGATTCTGTCTGCACCATTCTTCTCCATGCTTGCACCATACAAACCTGTTCCAAAATAAAGTGTCAATCTCAATAAATGCTGCAGAATAGATTGAGGACTACATTAGACACTTCATATGATGTTCCAAGATGGATAACAAAGACAGCACTCAAACAAAAGTGTTACCATTATTAGAAAAAAGGAAGCTAGTTCCTGCAGGCTCATTGCTGATGCAACTGTTCTTCAACACTTACAATAAAAAGAATGGATCCAATATGAGAAGAATCTTTATTTAGTCAGTACTATATGTCACTTTACAAGTGACAAAATTGCTAACTGCCAACCATCCACTGAAATACTGCAGCAAGCACCTTGGGACGATTTCAAATTATTATTCAGTAAACAGGTTTTACCATATCCAAAAATCCCAAAATCAAACATTAACTGTTTTAAATACATCTTCCTTTTACAATAGAAGTCCAAAAATCCAGATTCCAAAACTCCAGACCAGCCGAGAATCTGAATTTTTCTAAAACCCTCAAACTTTTATAATTTAGCAGGCTTTTGTGTGCATGCCTATGTTTTAATTGTTGACTTATTTTGTAATGAATAAACACTCAAAATTTACCTGTTCATCTCCTCTTTATTCCTCTTTAAATTTGAATTTTAAAAGTACTACCTGAGAATCCAAAAATCCAGACCAACCCAATCCCCAAGCAATCTAAATTTTCAGACTTCTATTGCATATGATATGCAATTCCCAGATAGCTCATCAGAGCAGCAATGAAATAATCTGTCAAGGTCATCAGGGTTTTGAGGACATAAAATAGCTGACAGTACAGTATATTAAAGGATTATAGACTCTAATAATGCATAGATATTTGAACCAAAATCCAAACGTTATTTCATTATTTTTAAAAGAGAGCAAACCTGGAAAAGCACTCCTGATCTTTGAGAAAATAAGATCTGGCAGATTTTGCACCAAAAATCATCCATCTGGGAGTGATTGAGAATCACAACATTAACTGGCTGTCGTTAGAAGGAAGCTAACTCTCAATACACTGTCAAGATGGCAGTGGAATACATGAGAACATTAGTTTGAATTTCAACAACATTCAAAAATTGGAAACCTATCTGGCATGAAAGGATTTATCAAGGTATGGAGTTGTATTAAAATAAAAACATAACTCAAACTCCAAAGGCATTTAGTGAAAAAATACAGAATGGACAGAGAGAAAAACACAAATAGAAAAACTAACTGCAGGTAAGCACACAAAGCATCAAAAAAAAAATAGAATTCTCGAGGGTAAAAACACAATGCTGGAGAAACACAGCAGGTCAAACAGCGTACTTTATTTAGCACAGATAAAGATACAGAACCAACTTTTTGGGCTTGAGCCCTTCATCAAAGTATTACCAAAATGTAGACAGGTGCCTGAATAAAATGGTCAGGAGGGGAACCAGGGGGACAAGCACAGACATACAGGGAGGAGGTCAAAGGTGGATGAGGAATGGAGGGCACAAGAGAAAAATGGGAGGGGTCAGCTCTGTGAATGGAGAAGATACAGGGTGGAGAGTGAAGGAAAGAAGACATAGGGATAGAGAAGAAAGGGAGAACAGAGAAATCAATGTTAATGCCATCCAGTTGGAAAGTACCCAGACAGAACATTTACGGGTGGCCTTGGCTTGGTACAGATGACATTGTCAGCGTGGGAATGGGGCGCAGAATTGAAATGGTTGGCCACTGGGAGATACCCATCATGGCTGTGGATAAAGGCGAAGGTGCTCAGTGAAGTGATCTCCCAGTCTGCGTCCAGTCTTACCGATGTAGAGAAGGCCACGATGGAGCACCAGATGCAGTAGAACACTCTCACAGATTTACTAGTGACGTGTCACTTCACTTGGAAGGACTGTTTGGGGCCCTGAATGGTGGTGAGGGAATGGTGGTAAGCTCTCAAGAAACTTCTTTGAATTTATCTTATTTCATTTTAATCATCTTAATTTTCATTTAAACTGTTTAAAGAAGAATTATATAGTATGCTTTATTTACTCAAGTTATGAAAATCTCAATGCAAAGTTATACAAAAAGTTTTATCAACCAATTAAAGCTACTTACAGCTGCAAATACAAAGTTTGATTTATTGGAATATTAATGTTGTAGTTCAGATATCGTCGCTTATATTTCTGTGAAAATGACATGTTTTGAAATTGGAAAATACAAGAGACTGGAAAGTGTGGGCACATGCTGCATTCCTGCGGACACAGGGGAAGGTGTCAAGGGGGTGATTAATGGGAAGGGGTGTGTACAAGGGAGTCACGGAGGGAGTGGTACCTACAGATGGAGGAAGAGGAAGATCTTGTGAAGATGTGTCTGAGGGTGGGATCACATTATAGGTGACAGAAATTACAGAGGTTGGATGCAGATGCTGTTGGGGTGGTAGGAGAGAACTAGAGGAATCCTGTTGTTGTGAGGCATCAAGGGTAAAACGGGGCCAGAGCAGATGTGCAGGAAATCGAGATGCGGGTAAGGACTGAGTTGATGATGGTTGGGGGAGGCCATGTTTTTTGAAGATAGAGGATATCTCGGATGATTTGGAATAGAAGTTCTCATCTTAGGAACAAATGTGATATCTGGGTTTTAGCAAGTATTATCCAGCAATTAAAATAACAAATTGTAGCCAAGTACTTTTCCAACTTAGTGCTCTATCTCAGGTGACAACTTGGTCAACACAGACAAAAGGTGCCAAAGGGCCTGTCTCCCTACTGGATAACTGTGACTTTTGGAAAATCAACAATTTTGATGGGATAAAAATGTTATTTTTATCATTATGATTCAGAAGTTCATATTGGAAATCACTCAACTAACAAAACAAAAATCAATGAGTGAAATCCCAGCAGAGTCAACTTGTTACCAGAGAACATCATCCATCTTTCAAAGTTTTCACAAAGAACATTTCATGCCAGTTTGTTTGTCCATCGCAAATGACAGTAGCTAGATTTTTTTTTAAATTCATTTATAAAAAGGCTGCAAGTCATGCTTTTTACTTGTGTTTAAACTGGACCAGTACCTTCTCCACGCCACTTAAAATGCAATGATCTTATTTATATGCAGAAGAGGTAGAAAATCTCATGTTATTGTGCAAGAATAACAAGCCGATTCTCAAAGGGGATAAAACAAAGGAGATAATTGTGGATTTCAAGAAGACTAGGGACAACCACCCTCCACTACACATCAATAACTGTACTGGAGAGAGTAGAGAGCACCCAGTTCCTTGGAGTCCTCTTCAGTGGTGATTTATTCTGGACACACAACATCTCTTCACTTGTCAGGAAGGCACAACAGGGATTGCACTTTCTGAGAAGACTGAGGCGGGTAAGGCTACTGGCCACCATCCTGTCAGCTTTCTATCAAGAGCTTCCTGGCTGGCTACATCATAGTGTAGTATGGATCACAGTGTGATTCGGTGGCTGTAGAGTATTAGATCAGAGGTCAATTCACAGGGGCCATAAGAATGGCAGAGAGGATCAGTGGGATCTCCCTCTCCATTATCTACCAGTATCATGGCCTAAAGAGGGCTTGCAAATTCGTTCAGGAAACCCAAGCAGGTGCTTCTGTTGGAAAAGAGAAACAGAAGCATCAGGAGCCAGAACCATCCTGGCTTAGAAAAAACCTTCTTCCCCATGTGCAGTGAAACTGATGAATGACTGTAATACAAATCCCTCTGAGATGCTACTATTATTTAACAATATTTATTTGTCCTTATATATGTACTGCATATACTGTAATTCACTTGTAAGTATGTGTTCCATGTCAACAGATAGGTCTGCATGTTTTTAACACCAAGGGCAGAAGTGTTTTGTCCAGTTGTCCTTCATAATTTTATGATAATAAATAAACTAACTTGAATATGATTACATGAAATACAGGTTTAGCCATTCATTAATAGCTCTGGCCAAATTGCAGCAAACTCTTCAAGAGCTCCTGGGACTCACCAAATCCAGTTATTGAGGATCACGTTGGAGTGCAAAGTGCAATCACAACTCAGCCTCCAGTGATTGTTTTCCATGACCTACCATCTCTTGAGACCCAATAACACTGCCCTATTCATCTGCAAAAGGTTCGTGGACATTGCCGGCAAGACTCCATTCAGTCTGCGTGATCATTTCCCCATCCCTTTTCACCAGCAAGCCAAGCTTTTCACTCCCATTCCATCAGCTCAAGCCCAAGTATTCTCTGCCCACCCCCTCCACCCCACCTTCAAGAATTTCCTTCTCACATTGTCAAGGACAACTTTTATTGTTCATAACTGACTGGTCTAGGATTTCTTCAAACAAAAAGGAAATCAGAGCAATCCCAGATGCAGAAAGGATGAGGAAACAAGAGAACTGGAAGACAGTTCAAGGTTAAATAAAAGAAATAGCTAAGTACTAAATAGCATTAAACATAAAATAACATTCCATACAGACGAGGTCAGATTCAAGAATTAAAACAACCTGAAAGAAAAATTTCACATAAAAAAATGCCCAACATGAATAAGGAGTGGCATGGTGAACCAAAAGGTATACAGCTTTAAACAAACAAAACCTGGAAACATAAATTGACACAATTTAATTATTAAATTGTCAGCTCAATGGCATTAATGTCAAAGTCAGAGGGACCAAATATATTCAGACCATCACAGCAAATTTCATGCATCCTTGTGTCTGGATGTTATTCCACTGGGCTGAAAAGTTGTTAAATTTTATACAAATATTTTTTTAAAAGGAGAACTGCTGATCTCCAGATCCAGTGCCAGATGAAATTACAGCTCACACCCATATAAACTTGCAAGAACTTTTCATGGGCACAATTTAAAGAAATAACAATGAAATGGGCAAAATAGTAAACTTCCAAGTCAAATTTGACTTCCAAAAGTCAAATTTGTTAAAGTGGAATCAGAGCAAAATTATCTACAAAGTCAGAAATAAGGATACCGGCAGCAATAGCAATCGAAAGAGACTGTATACTAATGTTCTTTTCCATATGGATGTTGGTCACTTCGAAATTGCCAATACATGAAAAATTCATTCTTTTGTGAGATTTCATGCAAGATTCCTTTATTGTCATGTAATAGATTAGAACTTCTATGACTAATGGCAGTCAGAGTGGCCATTAGTGTCACCTGGCACCCCCTTGCAATACAAGAGAAAGGAACAGAGAGTCCCCTCAGACTCACTGAGTGTCCATTGTTACAGGTTATATTATGCACAAATGTGTTTTTAAAAGAGATAGATTTCTTAAAAGACATTTCATTTGAAATGCAAGAGCTATGCATAAGAAGAGACGTCATGACCACAGTGACTTTACAAAAACTTTGAAGAATGGGGACTTCACAAGGAGGTGTTATTTGGACTGATGCTGGGGAATAAATAAGACTGTTGTCTTTAAAGCAACAGATGTCCAGGCTCAGAAACTGATTCCGGTGCCAGCAATCTGTCTGGTTGCAGTTTGCTGTTCTAAGAGGGATCATGTGATTTTGCAAATAGAGAAAGAAAAAAACATAATTCTTTGGAAAGAGAGAGAAAAATTCAGTTCAACAGTTATGCAGTAGCTTTTGGAGGCTGCAACATGGCAAGCTGGCAACTTGCTGAAAACCCCATTTCGAACACATGTTGTGAGTTCTGAGTTCAGCCTGTACAAAACATTTGCAGTCCTTGTAAAAGGAAATGGCTGGCTAGAGTGTTTCATCTGAAATAAGTGAAACAATAGGAACTCTGTGGTGACCTGGAAGAAGAGTTTATCATTTTAAAAACCCATGATGGGGCAAGTTTCTTTGGCAAGACACTGAAATGACGAATCAGAGGAAATCAGTTGTGGGTGTCCAATGAGCAACAAATCTCTCTCTGAAACCAATGAGAACCTTCGTGAGGGGTAACCATTTACCTTTAAGCACCAGAGCCTGATGAAAATTCGTAAATGTTAAATTCTGTACACAGTATAAGAATTGCCTGATAGCGATGAACTTGGAGAAGTGAGAAGAGAGAATGGACTGTGAATCAAAGAACTTTTCTGAACTTACACACATTACATATACGTGTGCTTTGAACTACAAGGGGGTTAAATTAATAGTAATAAGTTAAAGTTTGTTTTTATGTTTAAAGAAAATTAAAAGCAACTTTTGTTTAAGTCTTGGTGAATTTCTATTGCTGCTGGGTTTTGGGGTCCTCTGGGCTAGCACTCTGCAGCCACAAAGATCCCTGTTCAACTTATCGACAACCCGAGCTCCAGATCAAGGCTGCCGGCGCAATCGGGAAGCTTTCAGTGCCAAGGCCCTACGTGAGTCTTTCTTGCCCTCAGTATCCTCTCAAATTCAGCTCCAATAACTAGTTGCCTTGAGCCAGTCTCCAGCAGCCTGAAAACCAAGCAGCTCCTCCATCTGGAAGTTGCCCACAACCTGTGTGGCTCCTTCACTCAGCCAAGCCCCTTGCTGGTCTGTCACTCTGCTCACCGTCCTGTTGGATCATCATCATCTTCTCCCTGTTTCTGGGGCCCTCGCTGCTCTGGAGTCTGCAACCCCTCAGAACCCCTTTGTGGGTGCTGACCTCCACGGTTGCAGGATTTTAAACAAAATCTCCATCGGCTCCTTAAACAGGCTATTTAAGACCTGCCCGGAGGCGCTGGCGTGAGGACCAGGTGACTGAATCTTCGGAGCAGTGGTGTGTCTCTGCCCTCCCGGGTCTGAACCCTTACAGCAGTGCTGCCATTCTTCTTCAGAGTTTTATCAAATCCCTAAAACTGGTTGCTGTCGATCACACTCAGAACTAGTTGAATATTCCAGATTAATTTTTGAGCCCTCTCCTTACTTAAACACAAAGTTCATATTAATTGTAGATTTATTGACAACTAGAATTTGGGATCAGCATCAAATAAGATGAAATGAGCTACTGTAAAATATTAGTCTCATCCTTCAGTGCTGTTGGGTGGACCCACAAGATGAAGAAAAATATCCTATACTTTCAGTAACTCTCTCAAACTAATGAAACAGTTATGGATTTTTAAAAAATATTTACTAAATGAAAGATAGTTATGCTCTGGCAGGGTATTTCATTTATTTTTGCAATAAAGTCTAACTCTGTTGTAAATTGAATAGAATTGCAATGTGGCGCATGGATCAAGAGATCAGATGGCTCTTGCCACTGGTTTTGTCCTCCTTCTGGTACACAATGGCATAACATTTAACAATTGAACTGGAAGAATCAATATCTGAATTCAAGAACTACACATGAAAGTGGCTGTTGTGCTAAAACAAGCCTTAATCCTGAATCTAAATGTTTCAGCAAGCCTCACCCGTGACTATTTCATCATCCACATTTGTTATTGCATTTAATTAATAATTAAAGTGATGCTTTAAAGATAAGCGTATACAGAGCCGTTGTCATACCCACACTCCTGTTCGGCTCCGAATCATGGGTCCTCTACCGGCACCACCTACGGCTCCTAGAACGCTTCCACCAGCGTTGTCTCCGCTCCATCCTCAACATCCATTGGAGTGCTCACACCCCTAACGTCGAGGTACTCGAGATGGCAGAGGTCGACAGCATCGAGTCCACGCTGCTGAAGATCCAGCTGCGCTGGATGGGTCACGTCTCCAGAATGGAGGACCATCGCCTTCCCAAGATCGTATTATATGGCGAGTTCTCCACTGGCCACCGTGACAGAGGTGCACCAAAGAAAAGGTACAAGGACTGCCTAAAGAAATCTCTTGGTGCCTGCCACATTGACCACCGCCAGTGGGCTGATAACGCCTCAAACCGTGCATCTTGGCGCCTCACAGTTTGGCGGGCAGCAGCCTCCTTTGAAGAAGACCGCAGAGCCCACCTCACTGACAAAAGGCAAAGGAGGAAAAACCCAACACCCAACCCCAACCAACCAATTTTCCCTTGCAACCGCTGCAATCGTGTCTGCCTGTCCCGCATCGGACTGGTCAGCCACAAACGAGCCTGCAGCTGACGTGGACTTTTTACCCCCTCCATAAATCTTCGTCCGCGAAGCCAAGCCAAAGAAGAAAGTGATGCTAACTGAATAATCATAACACTTGGGTCGGGTTTTTCTCATTTGCTCTGACATTGGCATTGCTTTTATATGATAGACTTCACTCCACCAAATTCACTCAACAGTAGAAACATCCTTTTAGAACGTATGTGCAAAAAATAAAATAATTTTTTTAAAAATCACTGGTTAAAAGAGTCTGGTTATTTCATATCCATGAAATAAGAATGTTTTGCATGGCTGAGCCCAGACACACAATACCAAAAGATGAGATTAACACTTTAGATCACCAAATATCAACTTGAAAGCAAACCTTGCCACCAGTTCAAACTCCCGACAGATTTAAATGCATAATTCATGACAACATTTCAATCTGAGATTGTGTTAACATCATCTTTTGAACAAATGCCCAGATCTTGGTGTTAATTCAATAGACAAAAAGTAAACAAAGGTTCAGAAATAAATTGCACATTGCTTCAGTATTCGTGTGGTATACTGATGGATTGTCTGACAGCTCTGCCATCAATCTTATTCCAGACAAGATTTTGAGAAGGATTGTTTCAGCAGGTGCAGGCAAAGCATTGCTGGAGGAACTCAGGAGGTCAGACAGCATCTGTGGGTGGAATTGGTCAGTCAACATTGAGTTGAGGCTCTTTGTTAAGACTAAGATGAAAAGGTGAACGAGGGAAAGAAGCTGGGGAATGGGCCTAAGGTGATAGGACAAAATGTGAGAGAAAGAATCAGGAAGAGGGAGAAACCATTGGGCAGGAAAGGCCAATAAAGTTAGAGATAGGGAGAAAATGAGTAGAAGAAAAGGTAAAGAAGGAATAGTGAAATAGATGGGCATGAGTTTACCTAAAAGTAGAAAAACTCCTCGTTCATGCTGTTGTTCAGGAGGAATGCAAGGTAGACAAGAAGTTTATGGAAAGCAATGCACAATTGAAGCAACACACAAATTCCGCACAAAGGCTTTTCTACCCGAAACATTGATCGTCTTATTGCTTTCCGTGGATGCTGCCTGGCCCACTGAGTTGAGAGAATCTTTCCTTCAGCTGTTGGAATTTGAAAACTTTCTTTATGGGAGCACAAAATACATGCCAGAGGGATCAGTCATTGAATATTTCACAGTTGAAACGATCAGATTTTTTGACACTAAGGGAAATGCAAGATATTGAGGTTGGGAAGATAGAGAGATGAGACGTATATAAAATCAGGTAAGTTCTTATGGATTCTTCTAAATATAATTATCACATTTCTGGAGTAATTCATTAACTGATGAACACTTACTGACTTCACTAAATGGCAACTCAATTATTCTAATTCCAAGGCACGAGATGGAACACTCTCCCTTTGCCAGAATGAATGCAGTCAATAGCTCCTCAGAAGCTTGACACCACCTTGAACTTTGACAAAGGGATCAGACCTGAAACTGTGACATAACTTTGCCTCCTGTGGATGCTGCGAGATCTGCTGAGTTTTTCCAGCGCATTTGTTTAATTACCACAATCATGCCGTCTGCACACTTCCTTGTTTCACATCAACTTGAACAAAGCACTGCACGTAATCGGCTCTAAACAATCATTCCGTCCACCACAACCTCATTGAGTGCCATCTAGAAAATCCACCTCGGCTGCATGGACACCTCTTGCCCAACACTTGTTGGTCTGTGCAGACAAAGAATTGCTGGAGGACCTCGGCAGATCAGAGGGCATCAATGGGTAGAAACAGTCTGCACTTAACGTAATGTGTACAGTTCTATGACTCAGAGAAGAGCCAAAGGTATATGACACCTACCGATTTCCTTCAAGTCATGCACCACATTCTGATCATTATTAAGGATTATGGGATCATGACAGTTCAGCCATTACCTAATAAAATCACAGAATCAGCTCAGAGGGCCAAATGGCCTCCTCCTGTTCTCATCTTCCTGGAGTACATTCAACCTGCAACAGTGACGTCTGTGCACTAGTGTCCAGGATAATGCTTTTAGTCTCCAGTGTTAGACTCAGCAAAGCACAGCCGAGTGCTGATCCATCCATTTTCATTTAAATGTAAGATTATTTAGCTGATATTTAGTACGGTGTTTGTGCTAATGAGTTGCCATGCTCGAACGCTAACTAAATTATATTTATTGTCTGACTACATACATGTCATCAGATACAAACAAGCCTGAGATTCTTTACACTGCAGGCGAGGCACTTATTGGTAGTGCAAAAAGAAGATATGTACACATGTAAACACAGAGAAATGTAAACAAACTGAGAATGCAAAGCAGAGAGAAAAAAAATTAATCAAGTACAAAAGTAAAAGTCCTTAAATGAGTCTCTGATTGAGTTTGCTGTTGCAGAGTCTGAGGGTGGAGGGGGTAGCAGCTGTTCCTGAACCTGGTAGTGCGAGCCTTGTGGCATCTCTACCTGATGGCAGCAGCGAGGACAGAGCACGTGATTAGACCCGGTGGGATTAGTGGGGCCATGTGAGAGCAGAATCACTATTTGATGCCACCTCTGGAATCCTCTGCTCCCTGGGATTCCCCCCCAACACATCTTTGCCACTGAGGCAGTTTGCCTCCATTCTTGCTGAAGAAGAGGAACTATTTCATGTTGGATGCCATTTCAAAAGAATTGTTACTGTACCATATTTAGTCGTGCGACTTCGGCATTCGCAGAAATTTGCTGGGCGTCAAGCGGCACATTGGTACAATGTCCCTGCACCTTCCCGGAAAAACAGTGTTAAAGGTGATGAAACCATAGGTGCTCATGATACTCCAAAGTGGTTAAATAGATTTGAAAATTGTAAAATAAACTATCGTCTCAAAAGATGGGGGTGCAGCACCTCCTCATCCATCCTTCCTTGCAAGCACCTCCTGGGAGGGGGTGCTTGAATTTTTCAAACTTTAAACCAAGTGAAAGAAAGCCAGAATATTTTAAATTAAAAATTGATATTTTAAATATCCCAAGACCTGAAGCCATGAAACAACAATTCATGTTAAGTAGCTTGATGGTAAGTCATTAACATTTCACCCCATCAAGCATTTGTCGTGACATGATGATACTCATCACAGTTTAATGGGCAAGTACAGCAAGCTCCTCCAAACGAAAATACAGATATGAGTAAACCTAACGAAGCCAAATTTGAAACACAATTTGATCAGTAATTTGTGCATTTTTGCATTCAAATCTGTATCTACTCCTTGCCTGAAATTGCTACCATCTTACCACAAGTAACACCAAGCAGTATTAGCCTCACTATTCTTCTTCTCTTTGGCTTGGCTTCGCGGACGAAGATTTATGGAGGGGGTAAACGTCCATGTCAGCTGCAGGCTCGTTTGTGGCTGACAAGTCCGATGCGGGACAGGCAGACACGGCTGCAGGGGAAAATTGGTTGGTTGGGGTTGGGTTTTTCCTCCTTTGCCTTTTGTCAGTGAGGTGGGCTCTGCGGTCTTCTTCAAAGGAGGTTGCTGCCTGCCGAACTGTGAGGCGCCAAGATGCACGGTTTGAGGCGATATCAGCCCACTGGCGATGGTCAATGTGGCAGGCACCAAGAGATTTCTTTAGGCAGTCCTTGTACCTTTTCTTTGGTGCACCTCTGTCACGGTGGCCAGTTGAACAGTTGAACAACAAATGCTGCCCCAACATTAAATGCCACAAATACTCTACTGCATTGCCCTATCCGCAAAACAGAGGCAAAAGTACAAGACAGTCCGATCCGATTTCCCCCAACAAAAAAAAAATTCCAACTTTAACCGCACCATTAATTTATTTCAGGAAACATTTCAAGTTGTCAAAAGTTGTCATTTGGTTCATTGTGCAAAGATAGAGAACCAAGTGGAAATAAAATCATTTTGCACCAAAAGCCAGCAGAAGAATGTGGCTGCTTCATTAACAGAAAGTGTTAATTCTTGTCTTTTTAAATAACTTGGATGCTTGATCTTAAAGTTTTGAGTTTTTTTTAATCATTCAAGCAAACTTCCTAGTACTATTCATTATCAAGATTTTGCCAGTATAGACAGACCAACCCAGTTAAACAACAAATCTCCTCCATTTTGTGTGCTAAAATGGAGAAATTTGTATAAATTGACTCCTTTTACGACTCAAATTGACTACCACAATAACTTTTAAATGTGGAACATTTACATTAATCATATCAACAGCTGCTGGTCTCAAGTGAAAGCACGTATTACCTTGAAGCTCATTTCACGTGATTTGTCGAGGTTTCCGAAGGTCAGTCACCATACCAGCAGTGCATCAAATGTAAAGCAATGTGTCAAAGGCTATTGCAACTGGAACCCCTGTTGTTATGGTAACAGCTTGCTGGAATACAGAGAGTACCAAGATCGGTTCTTCATGAAATAATCCAAATCTACCAATATTTCATAGCTACTTTATTCTGATTATCGTCCAATATAATGCAACAATTCTTGTGGACACAACAGCTTTCCTTTTTCCCTATTCATATTTATCTTGCATTGCAGATCTTAAGTATTTTGTATTTTTTTCTCCCACAGCATGTTCAGATAATCAAAAAAAAATACTTGCTGAGCCAGCAGTTACCTTAGGTGGAACGGAAAAAAAAAACCTCAAACAATTCCTAATCGATAACATCAGATCATTGTAAAAGAAACAAAATCTGCCTTCATAAATTTGGAGGATACATGCATTTATAGACCTCCACACACAGAGATGTTGCATGAGATGCAGATAAAATGGCAATCACGAGGACACCATTTTAGAACTAACTTACACTCTGCAGAATCACATCCAGCCCTCTACGAGTTAGGTTTACCACAGGTTTACGTGAGCCACTAACAACTCACCAGTTTAGCCTAGCCAGCCATCTGCTAGCTCACATCCCAGGCCCTTGTCAGAGCAGTGCAACCCGCATCATAGCAGTGGGGGAAAGAAACTGGAAGCCGATAGCAAGCAGTTGATGAATCAAACAAGCTGCTTAGATTCTAATAAAGCATGTTGCAAGTTGAGGGTCAGCAGAAGGGTTTGTCTGCCTTTTCCTGTTTGGGGCCTCCAAAATAATACAATAGTCCAACCAATCCTTGTCCTGCAGCCTTCTTTCAAATCCATTCACAGTTGTAAGCATACATTGAATTCTTAACAATGCCAGCCTCCATGATGAAAAAGGAAAAGTAGTTTTCTGCCTACATAATGCCTTCCAAGCGTTACCATGGCAACAAATGACGGCTACAGGAAGGGGGGGCTGCAGCAAGCAAAGAAAGATGTGCAGTAAAAGGCAGGCAGCCCTTCTTCAAACACTGCAGTTAGATGATATTGGCACAATTTTTAAACGGCATAAAATCTTGCTCTATTTATCTTGGCTCTTGAGTTACAAGCATTTCTGCATTTCCAGCATATGATGCGAACACGCTTCATTTGTAGTGTTTCAACAAAAGTGATCGCGTTTTAGGACAACTTCCCACATTAGAATTCCAAGTTTTAAATAGGCACCTGTTTTTGGACAAAGTTTGCAACAGTCAATAAAATATGGGATTAGATATATATTTTTAAAAATTCCAATTTCTTTCATCTCAGACTGAGCTGGGGGGACTGTAAGGTGGGAGAGGAAGAGAAGTGTGGAGTTACAGAGTGCAGATTAGGTGAAGTGTATAGTGAAGTAAGATGGAGGTGGGATGAGGAGATGGTGGGTCGTAAGGAGAGGGAGGGATGGCATTAAGGATGAAATGGAGAGGAAATGGGGGAAGAAGGGAGGGAAGGAAATTGGAGCAAATCTGAATTTTGCCGCAATTTCCATGAATGACCAACTGGATACAATTCTTCAATGAAAGCATGGCATAAATTTAAAGTCAGTCAGGGGTCATAAATTAAAGGGAAAACTTGTTTCACATCTCTAAAAATTCTGCAAAGAATTCCTGCTCAGTCTGCAAACACAGAACGACGGACAAATTGTATCATCCACATTAAATCAATTGCTCAGTGAGAAATGATCAATTTTTGCAAGCATTAAGCACAAGTTCAAAGTTACTGTGACTGGACTTAAAACTCTGTGTCACTTACAAAATTATCAAAACTTAACATGAAACCGCAATAAATTTATCATAATAGTTGAGATCATTTAAAATATTTTCTACTGCAGAGCAACATTGATGAATAGTGTTGCGAGGTACATTTTTATAACTGTACCTTCTGTTTTTATTTACTATTTCCAGCATGTGCATTTTTATTCTTTAATAAAATGTAAATTTATTTTATTCTAATCAACTTCAATTGATACGTTGAATATCTAATAGCCTGAATAAACATATGCACGTACCAGAGGGTTTGTACCCACAACTGTCAGACTTTACCCAGTTTGCTGGGATACGTGCATTTTATTTGACCCCTTCAGCCAGACAAATTTCAGAATATTTAGTTTCCAATTGATTAGTTTGCCAGAATCACTCATCCTTGGTCTTTCATGTCCCTTTCAGGAGTTCCAGGAACTCAGTGTGGTAAACCACTGTATGTATATGTTTGTCTCTTTGGGCACACCCATTGGCCAACTGTGCCTCTGGCTCTTCCCACAAGCTCCAGAATGTTCTAGAGCCCCCTGCCCAGTGCTGAGCAGTTGAGCAGCATAGATGTGCTTGTGTCCTAAAGCTAATAAAAGCCTATCGTTTCATTCAACTTTAGTTTTTTGAAGTTATTGATGGTGCATCAATTTTATTAGCTTGAGTTTTTATGACGGAGCAGAACCTGAAGCCCGAGAAGCTGGAAATCGACCCAATATCACCTGAGGCATCTACCAACTTCGAACTCTAGCTACGCTGTTTTGAGGCATTCCTGCAGGCATCTTCACCCATCCAGTGGTCAAAGACGAACAAAATTGCAGGTACTGCTCTCCTGAGTCAGCACCCTGTGGTACTCAATGATCAGGGATGCCGCATCATACCAGGAGGCCCAACCCATTGTTGAGGCAGCGCTGCACTGGAGGCACTAGCTGGCCGGTAAATGATTTACCCTGCTAACTAACCAAAAGGCTGTTGCATTCATATTCAATAATCAGCAGTGGAGAAAAATCAAGAACGACAAGATACTGAAGTGGAGAATTGAACTGCCCACCTACAATTACAATATTCTGTACTGGCCCAGGAAACTCAGTGAGCCTTCTGATGCCAGCACACAGATTGACCACTTTCAATCCCTTCACAATGATCTCTGCCACCCCAGAGTTACCAGATTCTTTCCCTTCATCAAAGCCCACAACCTGCTGTACTCCATTGAAGAGATCAGGTTGATGACCATAACTGCCAGGTCTGCGAGGAGTGCAAACCTCACTTCTACTGGCCAGATAGAGTGCAGTTGATAAAGGCCACCCACCCCTTTGAACACCCAAGTGTCAAATTCAAAGGAACTCTGTCCTCCACAGACCACAATGTGTATTTCCTCAATGTTATTGATGAGTACTCCTGTTTTCCGTTTGCCATGCCCTGCTCTGACATGACAGCTGCCACAGTCACTCTATTCGGCTTCCCCAGCTATATTCATTGCAACCAGGGGTCCTCTTTCATGAGCGACGAGCTATGCCATTAACTGCTGGCCAGAGGCATTGCCTCGAGAAGGACCATCAGCTCCAACACCCAGGCAAGTGGAAAGGAAGAATGCCACGGTCTGGAAGGCCATCATCCAAGCTCTACAGTCTTGAGGCCTTCCAGTCTCCTGCTAGCAAGACGTCCTCCCAGAGGTGCTCCACTCTATCAGTCTCTCCTATGTACTGCCACGAATGCCACACTGCATGAATATATGTTTTCCTTTCGCAGGAAATATGTGACAGGTACCAAGCTGCCGGTGTGGCTGACGTCCCTAGGGCCAGTCCTACTCTGGAAATGTGTAAGGACCCTTAAGTCTGACCCTCTGGTTGAAAGAGTCTACCTTCTCCACACCAATCCCCAATACACCTACATAGCGTACCCTGATGGGCATGAGGACACTGAGTCCGTTAGGGCTTTGGTGCCCTCATTCCACACCTCCTTCACCCTAACCTACCCACGATGCACCAGGGCCATGGCACATTACCTCACCCCCAACAGAGGACCCACTAGACTCATCGCCACATAAAGCTAATATAAGCCTATCAGTTCATTCATCTTCAGTCTTTTGGAGTTATTGATGCCACATCATTCAATTTAAGATTTTTGAGAAGAAATGAAATAGCCCATTTATGACGTTCGTCTAAACAACTCTCATTCTTTGGTTCAACTTCGATTAATCCCATATTCTTTCAATTGTAATCATTTTTCAAATGTCCATTCCATCTCAGTGCATCAGCGAGCTAAATCAACAATGGACATATATAATTATAGGTAAAGCTCCTTTGTTCATTCACTCATGTAAATTTGTGAGAAATTCAAAACTCCGAACTCGTTGCTCGAAGACTGAAGAATGGATCCAGGATTCCTCAAATCAGAGGAAGGACTCAACTGAAAGTCTGAACAATCACATCAGGGCTGTCACAGACATATCAAAACAGTTGTGGATGAGCGCCCCCACCAAATCATTTTAGGTTTTCTCCAACCAGAAGTCCTGGATGGACAATGAAATATGAAACCTGCTGAAAGCTAGATCACAGGCATTTAATTCCAAAGATCCAGATCAATGCGAGAAGCCACCTCCTGGGCGAAGTGGAGATTCCGGATGAAAATGGAAACAACAAGGGACACCTAACAGCTGTGGCAGGCCCTAAATGCCATGACCTGCTACAAAACCAAATCAGGTGAAGTGGCAGGCGGCAAAGCTTCTTTCCTAGAGAAACTCGATGCCTTCTACACCCAATTTGATAACAGTAGCAGCAAAGGACCACCCCTCTGCACCCCCATTTCCTCTAATGACCCTATCCTGCCTGTATCTGAGGATGATGTACGTCCTGCCCTCAGTAGAGTGAATTTGAGGAAAGCATCCAGCCCAGACAGAGTACCTGGATGATTATTAAAAGTCTGTGCAAACCAACTTACTAATTCATGGATATTGTCAATATCTCACTCCAGCAGGGTATGGTACCCATCTGTTACAAACAGGTATCAATCATACCAGTGCCCAAGCAGAGTATAGCAATCTACCTTAACAACTATTGACCAGTAGCACTTACATCAACAGTGATGAAGTGTTTTGAAACGCTGGTGTTAAAGCAGATCGGCTCCTATCTAAGCGGTGTTCCAGTTCACCTATTGTAGCAACATTTCTACAGCAGATACCATCTCACTGGTTCTACACAAAGCTCTAGAACACCTGGACAGTAAAGATGCATTCATCTGGATGCTCTTTATCAACTGCAGTTCAGCATTTAATACCATCTTTCCCTCAAAACTGATCGGCAAACTCCAAAACCTGGGACTCAATGCCCCTCTGTGTAATTGGATCCTGGATTTCCTCACATCTCCTCCACAATCTCCATCAGCCCCGGAGCACCACAGGGCTGGGTTCTTAGCCCACTGCTCTACTCACTTTGTTCCTACAACTGTATATCTCGGTTCGACAATAACGCCATCTATAAATTCGCCAATGATACTTCAGTAGTGGGTTGTATAAAGAAAGGTGATGAATCAGCGTACAAGGGAGATTGAAAATTTGGCTGAATGGTGCACCAACAACAACCTTGCACTCAATGTCACCAAAACTAAGGAGCTGATTGTTGACCTCAGGAAGGGAAAGCCAGAGGCGTACAATCCAGTGATTATTGGTGGATCAGAAGTGGAGAGGGTGAGCAAATTTAATTTCTTGGGTGTCACGATCTCGGGCAATCTTTCCTGGACCCAACACACTAATGGCGTCATTAAGAAAGCAGATCAGCCCCTCTACTTCTCAGCAGTTTGTGGAGGTTTGGTATGACATCAGAAACCCTGGCAAATTTCTACAGATGTGTGGTGGAAATTGTGATGACTGGCCACATCATGGTCTGGTATGGGTTCACCAATAGCCCTGAGTGTAAAGCCCTCCAAAAAGGTAGTGGACACAGCCCAGGGCATTACAGGTAACATCTTCCCTACTATCAAGAACATCTACAGGGAACACTGCCATCAGAGAGCAGCAGCAATCATCAAGAATCCACACCACCCAACACACTCTGTTCATCTTCCCCATTAGGAAAGAGGTATCGGTGCCATAAGACACACACCACCAAGTTCAGAAACAGCTGCCTTCCCTCCACCATCAGACTCCTCAACAACAAACTTAATCAGAGACTCATTTTAGGAGTCTTACTTGTGCACTTTATTGATTTTTTAAAATTCTCTCTGTATTGCAGTTTATTTACAGTTCTTTATTTGTTTACATGTAATATGCTGTGTAGAGTTTTTTTTTTTAAACATACCAGTAAGTGGTAATTCTGCCTCACCCACAGAAAAAGAATCTCAGAGTTGTATGTAATGTCATGTATGCACTCTGACAATAAATCTGAAATCTCATCAGAAAATATCATCGTCAGAGCAGAGCAAACCCTCCATGACAGGACAGCAACAACAAATTTTTTTCATGCAGTGGTTGCCCAGGAGTCGCATTCCATACACATTTTTAATAACCAACCGAAGACTTCCGCACAAATGTCACACACTTCTCCATAGACACAACCCGATCAGCAAAGATTTCCAAGCTCACTCACACACATCTCCTTTCAGAAAACCAAATATGAACACTGAATTGGAAGCAAAGTATAATTCCACTCTGTTGGGGGGGGAAAAAAATCCAAAAGTTTAATTTCAACCCATTTGTGAATACTAATGAAGTGGAGATATGAAAGACTGCAGGTGCTGAAATCTGGAGCAAAAACCAAACTGCTGGTGGAACTCAAAGGGTGAAAAGTAGCACCTGTGAGGAGATAGGAGTTGTCAACGACGTTCTGGGTCACAACAATGAAGTGTTTCGTTTGTTCTATGTGCCAGAGAATGCAGAGAGAAACCATTTACTCACCCACTTGATACATGATCAGATGATCACCTCATCATTTTGGTGTCTTATGCCGTTCATTTACATTTGAAAAGAGAAAATCATCATTTGCTGCTGGCGATTTAAATGAACGATGATTGTAATCAGCTTTATAGATTCAGCTCCACTGAAGTCAATGGAACCACACACAGAGGGACAAGTACAAACTGCGCCGGTTATTCTTGCAACCAATTAGTGCAGACAATTTCCTGCCCTCGGTCCTATAAATATCAATAGACAGATACACCACAAGATCTTTTTCGTGTCGGTCCCACAAATAAGAACCACATTTAAACTGGCCTGCATGGAGGAATCCTTGTAAAATAACATTTATACCAGGAGTTACAGACATTCTCCTTTTAAGTTGTGCATCAACAAATTCTACAAGGAGGCCAGTTAATTAACGGGAGGCACAGTTTAGCGCAACGCAATGCTGTTACAGTACCAGAGATCAGGTTTGAAAGGAGTAAGAAGCTTGGACATTCTCCCCACATGTGTACGAGTTTCCTCTCACCTGTCCAAAACGTACTGGGGCTGTAGACCAATTGGTATCACAGGTTCGTGGGTCAAAAAGTCCCATTACTGTGTGCTGTACATCTTTTTTTTTTAAAACTTATCTACACTTCCATTATGAAATGACTCCAAAACAGAAAATTTGCTTCGGTACAAATGTCTCGACGCTCCTACTGTATCAGCAAAAGAGTCTTTCATTTGAGTTTGTTTAATTCAGAAATATTCTGCAATTTGGGAATCACTGGAAAGACAAGCATTTATTGTCCCTCCCTAGATGTCCTTGAGAAGGTGCTGGCAAGCTACATTTTTAAATTGCAACAGTTTGTCCAGTGAAGGTAGTCCTATTGTGTGCTGCTAGGATGGTCATTGAATACTTTCAATCTAGAAGCAATATTTGTTTTCAATCAGGATGGTGTATAATTTGAAGCCAAGCATGCAGGTGGTGGAATTCTCATGTGCCTTCTGCCCTTCTGGTTCTTGTTGATAGAGGTCAAGGGTTTTGGAGATGGTACACATTGCAACTACAGTGACAGGTGGTGGCAAGAGTAAGTGTTTTAAACGTTGGTTGAGATACAAATCAAACAAGCTATTTTGATCTGGACTTTTTGAGCTTCATAAATGTTGTTGGAGTTGGACTCATCCAGACAAGAGGAGAATATTAGTTCATAAGGAGTGCTTTTGTTTCAGAAACGTTCCCCAAAATTGCATAAATTAACAACAACAAAGCCATCTCCATCGCTCTGTAAAATATACTTACTTCAAAAACCAGTTGAAATCAATTCTCAAACCATAGTTGTTCACTGATCTTTGTAAGTATACAAATTAGTGTCACACAGCATTGTGCTAAATTTGAACAGAGGTTTACTTAAAAATTCAACACAAGTTTACATGGTGTCACTTTGAATTTCACTTATGTGAATTTGAATTGACATGTAAAGCAAATGTCTACTTAAATTTGGAAATTCCTCTCTCAATTGTGACCTCAGTCATCAGCTTTTTCTATTTCTGTGCAAGAGCTAACCAGTGGTCATGAACTTAAATGGATACTGTAGTACAGGTTAGCAAAGCACTTGCTGAGACTAATTACAAATTCACAAGAAAAATTTGCATATTCAGCATATTTCAACATTTGGATTAAGCACCAGCATCAGGTTTTGACACTTGACCTCAATGGAATGGAACTAAAAGGTCACAATAATCCCACCTTCAACATTTCAAGGATCTGCTGTTCAATCTAGTTAAGTTTTATTTACTATTTTTTTCCTCTGCAAATCTAAGTATTGCCAGTAGTTCAACTATCAGTTTGAGGAGACGAGCAATGTCACTACATAAAGGTTTCATTTATTTTTCTGTTAAGCTATTCAGTCAGCCCAAGATATATTTTGCCTTAATCTCAGGAAGGTTATAAGTTCATCAGCCATTCAAACACATGTTAAAATAAATGATGGGATTTGTGGAACTGCTGTGATGCCAACACAAGATTAGGATCATGCCATCATGAAGCAAACAAAATTATGATATATTACGGGCACTGTGGAATTTGAGGAGGGTGGTGTAATGGTGCAGCATGAGTTCTGTTGTCTCATATCTCCAGTAACAGGGTCTGTCTGTGTGGAGTCTCTTGTCCCTATCACTCTGTGATAGCACGCGTTTCCCTTGGGTGACCCAGTTGCCTCAGTGATGTGCCAGCTTGTAGGTTCAGTTAACAATGAAATGCAGTTGGTGGATAGAAGAATTATGGTGGAGTTGACGGTCATTTAAGCGAGAACGGGTTAGGGACAATAAGTTGGAGTGACGGGATTGTTTTCAGAGCCAACACAGATTAAAATGAGCTGAGGGCTTCTTCCTGTACCGCAAGAGAATACGAGTCCCTCCGAATTGATGGCTCTGGAGAGGTCAGGAAAAGTCATGCTGCCGTTCCCTATATTTTTCTTTGAATTGCCATACTGAGCTCTGTCATAGAAAGTGATGACCAAGAGAGGAAAAAAATCAAGGTGGTGCTGAAAATCCCTGTGGAAAAAATGGCAACATGCCTACTTATGAACCCTTCTCCATGACTCAAAGTCAATAAGAAGCATTCACCGTAGTCTAGAATACTTTGATTCAGTACACCATCGCATTACATAAAAAGTGGCACAAACTACATCCCTGCCCATCCCATCAGATGCCAACTACTTCTCTGGAAGATGCTCCAGTTCCCACAATGGCTTCATCAGGATATTCAGAACCTGCCTCGTTCCATCATGTTGGAGTTTTGGATCAGGGCTTGGGTTGCCAATGCTTTCAACTGTATTGGAGTCTTGTGCAGAATGGGCACTCCGAGGGGACTCTCTTTTGCATCTTTCTCTGACTAAGGGAAAATGCTAATAGCAAATCTTTGTCCGTCTTATGCCAGGCTAAAGGCATTTTCATGTAACATGACATTTTGGTTTTATTACATAACAAAAAAATAGTATCAGAGCATCTGAATCTATCCAGGATCTTGAGGATCTGCTGAAGAATATGACAACCCCAGTGCCTTTCAACAAGTGAGATTCACAAGTTAAACATCTTTTTTCCATTAAATTGTTTTAGTTGTGCCTTTGTTAATACATTCAGTTTTTACCTCCTGCCCCTTTCTGAGACAGCTGCACCCAAAAATACAATTAAAATCTCCAACATCATTTAAGTCAATTTGCAAAGGAACCAGAAGAGATCAAACTAAAAACTTATGGGATGAGTTAAAATCTGAAATGCGCTGCCTTTAAGGATAGAGGAAGCAGGTTCAATGATACTTTCACAATGAAATTGGATACATCTTTCAAAGGGAAAAATATGTAGAGGTCAGAGACATAAACTGTACATAGAGGCATAAGAATACAAAATCACAAGAAATAGGGGCAGGAGTCGGCCATCCGGCCCATCCAGCCTGCTCTGCTTTTCAATGAGATCATGGCTGATCTGATGATAGGCTCATCTCCACCTGCCCACCTTTTCCCCTTATCCCTGAATTCCCCTACTTTGTAAAAAAAAAATCTATCCAACCATGTCTGAAATATATTTACAGAGGTGGCAACCATTGCTTCAATGGGCAGCGAATTCCATAGATTCAACACCCTCTGTGAAAAACAGTTCTCCGCATCTCAGTCCTAAATCTACGATCCTGAAGTTATGTCCCCAAGTTCTAGTCTTCCCCATCAATGGGAACAACTTACCTCCTCTATCTTATCTTTTTTTTTCTTTTTTTCTTTAGCTTGGCTTCTCGGACGAAGATTTATGGAGGGGTAAAGTCCACGTCAGCTACAGGCTTATTTGTGGCTGACAAGCCCGATGCGGGACAGGCAGACACAGTTGCAGCGGTTGCAAGGGAAAATTGGTTGGTTGGGGTTGGGTTTTTCCTCCTTTGTCTTTTGTCAGTGAGGTGGGCTCTGCAGTCTTCTTCAAAGGAGGTTGCTGCCCGCCAAACTGTGAGGCGCCAAGATGCATGGTTTGAAGCGATATCAGCCCGCTGGCGATGGTCAATGTGGCAGGCATCAAGAGCTTTCTTTAGGCAGTCCTTGTACCTCTTCTTTGGTGCACCTCTGTCTCGGTGGCCAGTGGAGAGCTCACCATATAACACGATCTTGGGAAGGCGATGGTCCTCCATTCTGGAGACGTGACCTACCCAGCGCAGTTGGATCTTCAGCAGCGTGGACTCGATGCTGTCGGCCTCTGCCATCTCGAGTACTTCGATGTTGGAGATGAAGTCGCTCCAATGAATGTTGAGGATGGAGCGGAGACAATGCTGGTGGAAGCGTTGTAGGAGCCGTAGGTGATGCCGGTAAAGGACCCATGATTCGGAGCCAAACAGGAGTGTGGGTATGACAACGGCTCTGTATACGCTAATCTTTGTGAGGTTTTTCAGTTGGTTATTTTTCCAGACTCTTTTGTGTAGTCTTCCAAAGGCGCTATTTGCCTTGGCGAGTCTGTTGTCTATCTCTTGTCAATAATTGCATCAGATGAAATGGTGCAGTCGAGATAGGTAAACTGGTTGACCGTTTTGAGTTTTGTGTGCCCGATGGAGATGTGGGGGGGGCTGGTAGTCATGGTGGGGAGCTGGCTGATGGAGGACCTCAGTTTTCTTCAGGCTGACTTCCAGGGCAAACATTTTGGCAGTTTCCGCAAAACAGGACGTCAAGCGCTGAAGAGCTGGCTTTGAATGGGCAACTAAAGCGGCATCGTCTGCAAAGAGTAGTTCTTGGACAAGTTGCTCTTGTGTCTTGATGTGAACTTGCAGGCGCCTCAGATTGAAGAGACTGCCATCCATGCGGTACCGGATGTAAACAGCGTCTTCATTGTTGAGGTCTTTTATGGATTGTTTCAGCATCATGCTGAAGAAGATTGAAAAGAGGGTTGGTGCGAGAACGCAGCCTTCCTTCACGCCATTGTTAATGGAGAAGGGTTCAGAGAGCTCATTGCTGTATCTGACCCGACATTGTTGGTTTTCGTGCAGTTGGATAACCATATCTTATCTATGCCTTTCATAATTGTATGCATTGAGAACTATAGAACATTACAGCAGAGTAGCGGGTCCTTCAGCCCTTCTTGTCTGTGCTGAACCATTTGACTGCCTCATCCCACTGACCAGTACCCAGTCCATTGCCTTCCATACCTCTCCCATCCATGTACTTGTCCTAATTCTTCTTAAATGTTAAAACTGAGCCTTCATTCACCACTTCAGCTCGCAGCTCATTCCACACTCCCACCACTTCGTATGAAGAAATCCCCCCTCATGTTTTCCCTAAACCTTTCCCTTTTCAACCTTAACCCAGGTCCTCTGGTTTGTATCTCACCTGCCCTCAGTGGACAAAGCCTACCTACATTTACTCTGTCTATCTTCCTCATAATTTTAAATGCCTATATCAAATCTCCCCTTATTCTTTCACAGTCCAGGGTATAAAGTCCTAACCTGTTTAACCTTTCCTTGTAACTCAGTTCCTGAAGTCTGGGCAACATCCTAGTAAATCTTCTCTACATACTTTCTATCTTAGATATCTTGTAGTTTGGAGACTAAAAATGCATACAATAATCCAAATTTGACCTCACCAAAGTCTTGTACAATATTAACAATAACAACCCAACTCCGATACTCAACACTCTGATTTATGAAGGCCAAAAGCACTCTTTACAAACCTATCTAGCAGAGACACTGCTTTCAGGGAATTATGTATCTGTATTCCCAGATCCCTCTGTTTTACCGCACTCCTCAGTGTCCTACCGTTTGCTATGTATGTCCTTTCTGGGTTTGCTCTTCCAAACTGCAACACCTCACACTTGTCTGCATTAAATTCCATCTGCCATTTTTCAGCCCATTTTTACAGCTGGTCCAGATCCCGCTGCAAGTCTTGAAACCCTTCTTCGCTGTCCACAACACCTCCAATCTTAGTCTCATCTGTATACTTGCTGATCCAATTTACCACATTATGATGTAGATCATTGATATTGACAACAAACAATAATGGACTCAGCCCCGGTCCCTGAGGCCCACCACTAGTCACAGGCCTCCAGTCTGAGAAGCAATCATCCACCATTACTCTCTGGCTTCTCCTGTACAGTCAGTGCTGGATTAAGGTATTTCTGGGCGTGTAACATTTATTTTAAAGGGGCCAGATGGCGTAAGCACGATCCTAAATAGTGCCAGCTGGCACATGTGCAGTGAGAGGGGAAGCACTTAGACTTGCATATGACATTTACACTGAAATTGCACCTCTCCCCTCCCCTGTTAAAACTTACTTACACGTTTTGTTAAAACAAAACTTACCTCGGCAGTGGCTGGTTCAATGCGGGAGCAATTGCCGTCTTTGTTACCCATAATCCTTTACGCAGCTTGAACTGCTCTGTGTTTCCCTGGTGCTGGCAGAGTGGTTCCAGCTGCATGGGGGATTATGGGTAGCAAAAACAGCCATTACTCCCACAATGAGCTGTCACTGCAAGCTGCCCGATCGGATGCCAGACCGGTGCTCTGGTGAACTCTGGCAGCACTGCACCCCTGATGCCACATTGGGAGCTAGATGTTGGGGGGGGAGGTGCACGATGGACAGCTGGGGCTATGAGCCAGGCAGTCGGGCAAGGCGAGGACAGTGGTGCCCTCCTTCAAGTGGCATGTTACATCCTTGATGAAAGGTTATAATAATTTTCATATTTTATTTTCCAACAACTGTGCAGCCTCCACTTGAAAGATCTGTTTAGGGCCGCAGACCATGGTGAAGGAGGAGGTGTGGGTGCAAATTTTCCACCTTCTGCAAGCATAGGGGAAGGTGCCAGGTGTGCGATGGGTGGGGAGGGATGAGTGCACAAGGGAATCTTGAAGGGAGCAATCTCTGTGGAAGGCCGAGGGGGAGGAGAAGGAAAAATGCGTCTGGTGGTGGGATCCTGTAGTGAATGCCGGAAATTTGGGCAGATAATGTGTTGGATGCTGATGCTGGTGGGGTGATAGGTGAAGATGAGGGGGATTCTAAGTTTGGTGTGTCTGGGGGCAGAGGGGGCCAGGGCAGATGAGCGGGAAATGGAGGAGATGCAAGTGAGGGCTGAATTGATAGTGGTGGAGGGGAAGTCACATTTGTGGCAGACATTTCAGAAGCTCTGGACTGGACAGATGCAGGAGATGGGGAAACTGGGAGAAAGGGATTGGAGGGGGCAGGGTGTGAGGAGGTGTTGCCCAGGTTGTTGTGGGAGTTGAAGGGTTGGATGTATATGTCAGTGAAAAGCTGGCTCCCTAGATGGAGACAGAGAGATCCAGGAAGGGGAGAGTGTTATCAGGGATGCATCAGGTAAGTTTGAGATTGGAGTGGAAGTTGAGCACAAAGTTGATGAAGTTGACAAGTTCATCATGGGTTCATGAGGCAGCCCCGATGTAGTTGTCTGTATGCCGGAGGATGGGGGGGGCGGGTCTTGCTTGTGTAGGCTTTCAGTATGGATTGCTCCACAAAGCCTACAAACAGGTAGGCGTTGTTGGGACCCATGGCTACTCCTTTGAATTGTTAGTTTTTCCTGCATATGCCTGATCAATCAGTCTCATATAGTGCTGCAACACTAAAGAATTTAGGTTTAGAACTCACTTCCACTTATAAAATTATGAGAGGCAAAGTCAGGGTAGATAGACAGAATCTTGCCCCAGGGTAAAAGTATTGGAGGATGTGCATTTAAACTAAGAGCGGGAAAGTTTCAAGGGGATGCACAAGACAAGTTTTTGTTTACAAAGAATGGCAGGTGCCTGCACCGCACTGCTGAGGGTTCTGGTGGAAGCAGATACAACAGTGGTGTTGAAGAAGCTCTTGGATGGACACAGGGAATGGAGGAATATGGATCATGCACAGGCAAAAGAGATTCAGTTTAATTTGGCATTGTGTTTGGCACAGACGTCATTGGCTGAAGGGCCTGGTTCTGTGCTGCACAGTTCTATGTTCTATTGTTTCTGTGCCACAAGTATTCATGTCTACTGTCCTCTTTCTGTTATTTGGGATTTGTACATTGTCCAACTGTAAATGTGATGTGCTGTACCTTACTGACCCTAGCCTATCACCTGCAATCTCCCCATGAGAGCAGTGACTTGGCCATTTACTATATCTCATTGGTCTAAAGCATTCTGGATTCCAAAATAATGTAGAAATATCCAAATACAAATAAGTAAAGAAAACGCAAAAAATAAATAATTTTATGATCAATTATACTTTTCCCCTTTACTGATATCTACAACGCTGCATTAACCTAATCCTGCATCAGGTTAAATGCAACCCGGCATTCAGGCCGATTCCCTTTGTAAACGATGGGGATGGAGCTCAGGCATTGGGTTCCGAGGAATTTCAGCAGAAAAGCTGAGTGACAGGTACAGCGCCATCTGTTGGTCCACAAGTTTTGAACACCATTTTTAAACCAGACACATTGGGAAATCCTGGGCTAACAGTCATTTTCAGGCCAAGAGCCATGCACTTGCTAGCAAAACCCAACCTGCTATGTCCTTTTTTTTTGTTACTCACTTTGTATGTTATTATACTAATTATTAATTCTACACCTTTCCTCTACCTGGAACATCTAAACAAACAAATGTTGAATCCTACCCTTAATATAGTCAGAGTCAAAAGGCCCCTCTGCCCAATTGGACCATGCTGAACAAGTTGGAATTCTGGGCCAATTCTATTTGGCTGCATTTGATCATTATCCTTTCAAGAAACACCCCCACCCCCCACCCCCCTTGTTCATCAGTCTGTCCAAATGCCTTTTGAATGTTGTTCTCTGGCATCTCTTTTATTATCCTTTCAAAAAGTTGAATATCCCTTTCTCACAGACCCCATTTTATGGTGTGAATGAGATTAAGCCTTTTCCATATGTGTAGTTTTTGTTGCTCTCAATATAGACAGTCATGTTTCCTGCTCTTCCTTGCAACTGTTGTGCTAATTCAGGCATTTGGGACATCAAGTATTTTCTTTCTTAATCACTACTCCCTCCAGCAAATGGATAATTAGTTCGTGGGCAGTCCCTCAACACCAAAGATGACTTGCTTCTGCACCAGTCCTGAAGTTCCTGATAAATTATTTGAGCTTGGACAAAGATCTGAAGACTTTGCCATAAGTCGGCAGGAGGGCTTCAACAGGGTGAGAGCGTTTTCAGCTCCTTCCACCATTTTTGCTTGGTCCCATTAGAGATCCAAAATGGAAATCTCCCAGCAGGCTCCTTCTCTGTTTTGAATAATCACAGGGCAGGATGTCCCAGAAATTGATGAAGGGGGGGGTGATAAGTTTTCAAGAGTAGGGTCGTGACAGAATTCTGTTTTGGCAATCTAGTGTCTGGTATGTGGACACCCATCATATGTGGCCAAGAGAAATTAGAATCTATTTGCAAGGGGAGCATATATGTTGCCAATGGAATTGTATGATTTTGAAAAGGGTGGCAGGGTTAATTACAGCGCCAGCGATTGGGGTTCAAATCTGACGCTCTCCAAAAGGAATTTGTACGATCTCCTGTGTCTGCGTGGGATTTCCTCAAGGGCTTCGGTTTCCTCCCACCATTTAAAACATACTGGGGGTTGGAGGTTAGTTGGATGTAATTGGGCGGCATGGGCTAGTGGGCCAAAAGAGCCTGTTACTGTGCTATGTCTAAATTGTTTTTGAAATTAAATTTAGAAATTTTAAATTTAACCCAAGGACAGGATTTTGTGTCTTCTCTTTCACAATTCACCTTCTCCCCACATATCTATCGTTTAAACATTCATTCCTCTCTCCACTGCTCTAAAGTGGACTTCCCAGCTCTGCCTTTCTGCCCTTGTCCAGAAGCAACTTTTCTAACCTGTGCTGCTGCTCCACAACTTAAAAACTGCAGTGAGTCATCCAGGAAACATCCCTCTGCAAAAATGCCCATTCTCTAACATTAACAATAATAAACATAAAAATCAATAACGTGTTTGTGCTGCACTTAATTCTCCAAGTATGGTCCATGTCAATTATCATTAGTCTAGAGAATTGCTTTTTAAACAGTGAACCAGTTACTTGTTCTACTATTTAGAGATTACATGTGACATTTATTATAGTATTTATTTCATCAATTTACTTAAAGTTGGACATTTGATTTACCCCCTTACCATACAAATGTGGTTAAATAATCCTAAACTGTGAAATAATTACATTCAATTATAGCTAAACTATGTTGCACTCGAGTTTTATTCCAATCTGCACCATTTCCTCCTCTCAGTCAGAACCATGGATCGTGAGAACGGAAGCATAATGACATGTATTGCATTTTGTGCAATTGCACAGGAAACTGATGTGGATTTAACTTATTGTCAGAATTTCAGATTTGTTGAAATGCAGGTGTGGGTAATGATTCTGCTGCTGTCATCCAGGGAGCTTTGTTCATTTGAGTCATGTTACCATCCTTTTCCTGCCTGGCATTACGTTCACTTCTGCTCTCTAAATCACCCATTACTTCCAGCCTTTCCTCTTGCATGTTTTCCTGTACATCCCTTCGGTGTTTCTGCAAAAATCTGCTCATATTTGCCCCATTTTGCATTTGTAATATAAAGGTTACAGTCCTGATGCACCAAACCACAGTTTTATGCAATCAGATTGGAAACCATTCAATCCATTGAGTCTGTGCCAGTTGGAAAGACCAACCCTGTCAAACCTCACCTGTCATCCTGCAGGTCATGGTTCTTCAAATAACTCTCTCATATGGTTTAAATGTGAAGAGGAGAGTTACATCTGGATGAAATAAAAAACAATATTCCTCCATTTTTTTTAACCAATCACTTAAAATTTCTATCCCCTTTGTCTTTGAGCATTCTACTGCGGGAAATAGCTCCTTCCTAATGTTTCTATTGTCACTGTATGTGCCTCATTTAAGATGCCCTTCAGCTTCCTCCATTCTAAACAAACATGCTCTTGCAGAATATGACGAAAATTCATCGACTTCAAAGATTATCTTTTTTTCCCTTACAAAAATGCTTCCTGGTCTTCTGTATTCTGACAGGAGCAGAATTCAGCTAATTGGCCCTTTGAATCTACTCTGTCATTCAAATCATGGCTGATACATTTTTCCTTTCAACCTATTCTCCTGCCTTCTTCCTATTATCATTGATGCCCTTTCTAATCAAATCCCTATCAATTTCTGCTTTAATATGTGTGGTGCTACCACTATTTGTATAGATGTATACATGTGCAGTATGGGCTGAACCTGTGACTCCTCCCTCCCAGATATCCCCATAAAGGCTGTTATGCCCAACCCCCATGCCTGCCTTGGAACCAGGCCAGCAACATGCAAGTTGTGTTGACATTTTAAGGTGATTAAAGCCTATTAATCACGACTCTCTATCTGATTGTGGTTTATTGATAGCACAACATGCTCAATAAGTTGGCCTCCACAGCCATCTGTGGCAATGAATCCCATAGATTAACCACCTTCTGTCTGAAGAGATTTCTTTAGTTAAAACCTTTCTGGATGGTGCATCTTCTCGCATAGCCTTAAAATACTATTTATGGTTAATCATTAGTCTGGTCCAAACCAGCATTAATATTCAATGGATCATTCATAATTCTATCATCTTCAAGAGATTTCACTACCCGACACACCAATCCCCTTTCAGAATTCCAGAACAGCTGCTTTCATGTCTCCCCTGTCCACCCCTCTCCTCAGCACTTCCCCGAGCAACAAGAACAGATACAACACTTGATATATTTTTTTTGCTCATCTCTTCCAACCATCCAATAGATCCTTCCAAGCAAAGAACTGATTCATTTGCACAACTTACATTGTAAAGTTTTGCATTTGATACTCATGATGTGATCTCCTCTACCATTCTCTTTGAAGAACACTTCCATCTTGTCCACGAGGGTACCCCTCTGCTACCAGCTACTTTGATTCTCTTTCCTGCTCCCACTCCAATCTGTTGTCCATCAAAGCTCAACAAAAGCTTGAGGAATAGCTCCATCTGGTCAGATAGTAGACACTGAACTCAATTTTGACATCAATATTTACTTGTTTCTGTGTTCAGAAGAGGGCATCAGTTATGAAGGTTATACATATGTAACATTCATTCAATTGTTCCCTGTCCACAGAACAACATCATTCATTGGGTATCTCTGGCATTCTCCTTTCAGATTTCAGTTCTGACCATTTTAAGATTTCAACAAATCCCCTTATTTTCCCCAAATACCGTCAACAATCAATTAACCAAATAACTGCAATTGATCATGATGAAACCTATCATCTTTTCTCACTGCTTTTCTTTGGCTTGGCTTCGCGGACAAAGATTTATGGAGGGGGTAAAAAGTCCACGTCAGCTGCAGGCTCGTTTGTGGCTGACAAGTCCGATGCGGGACAGGCAGACACGGTTGCAGCGGTTGCAGGGGAAAATTGGTGGGTTGGGGTTGGGTGTTGGGTTTTTCCTCCTTTGCCTTTTGTCAGTGAGGTGGGCTCTGTGGTCTTCTTCAAAGGAGGTTGCTGCCCGCCAAACTGTGAGGCGCCAAGATACACGGTTTGAGGCGTTATCAGCCCACTGGCGGTGGTCAATGTGGCAGGCACCAAGAGATTTCTTTAGGCAGCCTTGTACCTTTTCTTTGGTGCACCTCTGTCACGGTGGCCAGTGGAGAGCTCGCCATATAACACGATCTTGGGAAGGCACTGTCAACATAAACCTCCCTGTATTTATACTTTTACTGTGAATGATTCCTTCCTCTTAAGACCTGCACCAAACCTTTTCCTGCACTAACTTGCCTGTGACACAAATCTGTCCAGTTCAATCTGTTGTGTTCCTGCAAAAAGCCACAATTTTCTTTGGTAAGAGCCATCTTTCTTGTTTCGTGAATTGTCTTTTCTTTGTCCAAGCTCAAATAATTTACATGTCCTTACTGGATTATTTTTCATTCAAGTCACAAGTTTTCCCATCAAGAAGTTTCAATTCAAAGCATTAACTTCTCCACTCAATAGAAGTTAGGTATTCTTTAGTACTTGCTGTTTGTGACACAAGAAAGGAACAGGAATAATTCATTGAGCAATTGAACACCAAATGGTTGGATCAAAGGCAGAAACCTGTTTGACTTTATACGTGCTCTGTCAGTGATTGAATAACACAAATAGGGTAGGAGCAAAATGGTTCATGTTTGAAAACTAGCCAAGTCACAAAACCCCACTTATATTTCAAATTAATGAAACAAAAAGATACTGGAAAGCAAATCCTGATGGATAATTGTCCCAGTCCCTACCTGTGTGAAAATTGACATTTCTCTTCAACATGAATAGCCAGAGGCAATGTTCAAATATAACACAAGATAAATAGTATTTAAATTTTAAAAAATTAAAAAAGTACACGAGTTAATCATAACTTATTTTTCCAAGCCCATGATAATGGAAGATATTATCCAGTTTTTAAAAAGTGCATTGGGTTTTCAATTAAAATACATTTGTCAGTTGAACACAGGATCCCTGCCAGTGAGTCAGAGTTCAAATGCTCTTTCAGACCATAAAAGGAATGGTAAGTACAGACATAATTTATCCCAGATATCTCAACAGCGATTGGTGCACCATTCACTCCAGGCAAATAACCCCAATGTGATGCAATATTCTCTCATCACACTGCCAGCAACTATTGCAACTGACATGTCAATTCCTTTCAGATGGATTTGTGCTAAGCAGAACAAAATAGGCAGCTTCACTGAGGAGAACATTTTTATTTAAGCATCTCAAGTTAAGCAACAGTTAATAAATTGTCAATTTGCAAGGCATTAGTCAGGCCACGTTTGAAGTATTGTGAGCAGTTTCTGGCCCCATGTCGAAGAATGGACGTGCTAGCATCAGAGAGGGCTCAGAAGAGGTTGACAAAAATGATCCCAGGGATGAGAGGGTTAACATACAAGGAGAATTTGATGGCTCTGGGACTATATTCACTGTAGTTTGGAAGAATGGGGTGGTGGGCAGAGTGCGGTGGGAATCTCATAGATACCTATGGAACATAGGTATAGATCCTAGGGATAGATAGAATGGGCAGAGAAGTGTTTCCAGATGTGGAAGAGTCCAGAACAAAAGGGTTCAACTCAAAAAGACATTCCTTTAGAACAAAGATCAGGAGAAGCTTCTTCAGTTATTGCGGAATTCATTGCCACAAACGACTGGAGAGGCTAAGTTACTGGGTAAATTTATAGGTTCTTAATTAGTAAGGGTGCGAAAGGTTGTAGGGAGAAGGCAAAAAATGGGGTTGAAAGGAAAAAGCATCAGCCATGATTTGAATGAGAGAGCAGACTCGATGGGCTGAATGGCTTAATTCTGCTCCCTCTTCTTATGGTCTTACAACATAAAATTAACTGGTTATTTTATAGCTTATTAAATTGAAGTATTTAAAGAAGAAACAAATCTCACAATTGGCTGGAGATGAAGATTTATGAAATAATATTTGGTCAATTTAGCAGAACAACATACACTTCTTTCAAAATTTAAAAGGTAATATCAGCATAACATCTATTTAAATTCAACCTACTATCTCAATAGAACCATAGAATGCAAAAGCAGAGAAAACAAGCCAATTGAGCCCTTCTAGTCTGTGCTAACCATTATTCCACTGGTCCCAATGACCCGTTCCCATAACCCTCCAGATCTCTCCCATTCATGTATCTATCAAATTTATTCTTAAAACTCAAGATCAGAATACGCGCAAGTGTATCTCTATGATGTAGCTCTTATTCCAAAGCCGGGCTTACAATAAGGCGAGGGAAAGGTGGGAGTCGGACTCAAGCACAACAATTCATAAGTGGAGCTGCTCAGACCTGCATCTGAACAGCATGGCAGCAGTCATTAATGTCAGGTACAGGTTGGTGCAATATAATTTCTTACATCAACTGTACCTCACACCACAAAAATTACAAATTCAAATCAGAATTTTCAGAAATGCACTTTCTGAAATGGTGTGGCGATTGGAATCTTTATCCATTCAACCTGGTTGTGTCCAAAGATAAGATCCTTCTGGGAGGACCTGGGAAGCATTCTGAAAAAAATTATAAAGGTGGATTTTCTGGAATTGTACCTTCTGGGAAACATTAAGGATGTATGCTTTATATCAGGGGTGTCAAACTCAAATTCACAGAGAGCCAAAATTAAAAACTTGGACTAAGTCGAGGGCCGAACTAAATATTTATTGAAAATTTTCAACAACATCTGCATGTTTTCTCTTCTTTCAACATATGTAATGTTAAACTTTTTCTTATTAAAATAAATGTTTAATAATAGTTTTGGATAAACTCTTTCATTGTCATTGTCATTGGCCCATTTCCTTTAGCGTCTGAAACCATGCACATGACGAGTCAATGAGGGATGATTAAAGCAGTGGTCTTCAAACTTTTTCTTCCCACCCACAGACCACCTTAAGCAATCCCTTACTAATCACAGAGCACCAATGGCACAGGGACGCGAGTGGAAAGAAAAAGGTTGAGAACTGTTGTATTGTGGTAACTCCACATCTGATTAGGTTAATTGTTAGGCAAGTGGTCAGAGAAGAACCCCCCCCCCCACCCCAAGAAAGGCTTAAATCACAGGAACAAAATAAGCTTCCGTCTCACTGCTCCCAATCTTACACACAGTCCTGATGTGGAATGTGGGGTCACAGCTCCATGTTCACCCGAGTTCAGGTGCTGTCTGTGTGGAGTTTGTACGCTCTCCCCTTGTCTTGGACCAACAGGTCGGTCGCCTGACGAAGGCACCTGAACCCCCCGTTGAAACGCCGGCGTCCGGGGTGGTGGAGGAATTGGCTGAGAAGAGCGCGTTGCTCCCACCCCACTCCCATGGTTGGAGAGGGATTAAACTGCAATCTCACGGCGCCAGGCTCGTCTCCAACAAAAGGAGCGGGAGGCAGGGTCCGCCGCGCACAGAGCGAGGGGGAAGGCATCGCCAACGAGACGTTCGGTCCGGTGTCGCCGCTGAATCGCAGACCCAGCGAGGATGGTCCCCAACTCCAGCCGCGTCTGTGTGTCCAGGAGCCGGGCAGGCTAAGTGCGGCGCTCTGATCCCCGGGATTCGGGACTCTGAGATCCCTCCACACCTCCGGCGTCTTCATTTTCACCTTCAGTGTGCATGCGCTATACTAGCGCGGTGGCCAGCGGGCCAACTCTAATATATATATTTAATATGATCTTGCGGGCCAAATATAATTATATCGCGGGCCAAATTTAGCCCGCGGGCCAGAGTTTGACATGTGTGCTTTAAATTGTCCAGATACCAAATTCAGTTTCTGAAGGTCACTTTGTTGGTAGCCAGGAAGAATATAGCAGTGTCGTGGAAGTCCAACTCCCAACTAAATATTACATAATGGAATACAGAAATGTAGAGTTGTATTCCCCTGGAGAAAATCACATATAATTTGAGGAGGAAATATGATCATTTATTAAGGTATGGCAGCCCTATCTGCAACACATTGGTGTGTAGATATAATTATACCCTTTCTGAATAAAGGAAAGGCAACAATCTGTGCCTTTGAGGTAAATGAAGTGGGTCGTGGTGCAGATGACGTGCTCTTGTATTTTGTTCCTTATCTTTTTTATTTCAAGTTACTTAGGATTTTTCTCAAGTTCCTTTAAGAGTCTGTGATTTTACCGATAATTGATTTTTTGTGTTTAATTTGTATAATCTTTTAATTGTGGTATTAGGGTTTGGGAGGAAGGTGGGGGTGGGGGGGGGGGGGGAGGAGAATGGCAGGGGGAAAGAAACCAACTCTGAATGTTATATACCATTGTTGAGAGAGATTGTGTTGTTTGGATTTGTGAGTCTCTGAAAATCAAAATTAAAATATTCAAAGAAAAATTTCAGATTGAGCCCGTATTCACCACGTCAGTTGGCAGCTCATTCCACACTCCCACCACTCTGAGTGAAGAAGGTCCCCCCCCCTCATGTTCCCCCTAAACCTTTCCCCTTTCACCCTAAAGCCATGTCCTCTTTTACTTCTCACCCAATGTAAGAGGAAAAAGCCTACTCACAACTACTCTCTCAATCTTGTAAACCTCATTCTTCTTCACTCCAAATAATCAAGTCGTAACCTGTTTAACCTTTCCTGGTAACTCAACTCCTGAAGACCCAGCAACATCCTAGTACATCTTCTCTACACTCTTTCAATCTTATTGCCATCTTTCCTGTAGTTAGGCAACCAGAACTGTACACAATATCCCAAATTTGGCCTCACCAATGTCTTAAACAACTTCAACATAACAACTCAACTTCTATTCTCAATAAAAATAAACAACTTTGATTTATAAAAGCTAAGATGCCAAAAGTTTTCTTTACAATCCTGTCCAGCTGCAACATAGCCTACAGGGAACAATGTACCTGTATTCCCAGATCTCTTAGCTCCTCCACATTCCTCAGTGTCCTACCATTTACTATGTTTTTCCTAATTTGGCTTGCTCTTCCAAAATGCAACACCTCTCAATTATCTGCATTAAATTCCATCTGCCATTTTTCAGCTCATTTTTACATCTGGTCCAGATCTCTCTGCAAACTTCCTTGCTGCCCATAACGCTTCCAGTCTTTGTGTCATCAGCAAACCTGCTGATCCAATTTACCACATGATCATCCAGATCATTGATTATAAACAACAAACAACAATGGACCCACCACCAATCCCTGAGGCATACCACTAGTCACAGGCCTCTAGCCTGAGAAGCAACCATCCATTCTCTATGTTTTCTCTCATACAGATAATTTTGAATCCAATTTACAATCTCTCCATGGGTACCTTCTGAAATAACCTCCCATGGAGGTTAATGAAGTCCATGTAGACAACATCCACAGCCTTTCCTTCATCTACTTTATTAGTAATCTCTTCAAAAAACTCTACAGATTCATTAAACATGACCTACCATGCACAATGCCATGCTGACTATCCTTTATCAGCTCATGACTATCCAAATACCTATATATCCTATCTCTCAAAACACTCTCCAATAATTTACCTACGAATGACATCAGGCTCAACAGCTTATATTTACATGGTTTACTTTTGGAGCCTTTTTTTTTATAAACAGCTAATCTCCAATCCTCCAGCACTAAAGACATTTTGAATATATCTGCCAGGGCCCCTGCAAATTCTATGCTAGTCTCCCTCAAGGTCTAAGGGGATATCATGTCAGGCCCAGGGGATTGTCTACCTTTATTCACACTGAGGCAGCAAGCACCTCCTCCTCCTCCTTAATTTCCATATGTTCTATGACATTTCTGCTTGTTTCCCTTCCTTCCTTATACACTATGCCAATGTCCTGAGTAAATACTGATGCAAAAAAATTGTTCAAGATCTCCCCCTTTATGTGAGACTCCACACATAACCACTCTGATCCTCTAAAGGACCAATTTTATCTCTTATATCCTTTTAACATACTTATTGAAACCCTTCGGACTTACCTTGACATTATCTGCTAAAGTAACCTCCTGAATTCCTTCTTTGTTATTATCTTACATTTTCTATACAAGTACCTCATTTGCTCCTTGATGCCTTTACCCATTATACACCCCTCTTCTTCTTAACCAGCAATATTCCTTGAAAATTTCTGTTCCCCATGTCTATTATTTTTGCCTTTAATCCTAGTAGGAACATGCAAACTCTTGTACAAATGTAAGATTATGTTAATCCTTTCAAATAGCATATATAGAATCCAAAACAGATTCTAGATGTTGTTCTATGCAATACAACTTGTACTTGAAAGACCAGATGAATATAAATGCAACCAAATTGTGTGTGTTAATGGAATTCCTGCTTTCCCCCTTTTTTGGCGGATCCCAAGTAATAGTGATCCTGCCGACTATGCCAAATTAGTGAATGAAATTATCATCTTAGAGACCTCAAGTATTGTATCACAGACTTTATTTCACATGATATATTCATGGAAAGTGGGCAGCAGTCTCCACTGCTATCTAACTTCTAAATCTACTTCTACAAGTACTTATAGATACAAAGAAGCTGTTACAGAAAATAGGGTTACATCATGGAATAAACCCATTGAAAACCACATCAAGACCTTTACCACAATTTTTGGATTAAAATCTTAGTTTTGTCGAATATAAAAGAAAGTGTCAATAATCATTGTTAGTGTCAACAACCACTGCTACCACCCTTGACTATGATTAAAGCTAAACATCTAAATAATATCTCGATGAATATATGCTGTATTAAAATGGGCTGTCAAAGCTGCAGCACAATTTTTGTTTCAGAGAGACAGAGTCAATCTTCATAAAATTTCTTCCACAGTGTGTGAAGAGGTTGTAATCCTAAAACAAACCTTTGGTGACAAATGTTGAATTCCCCTTCAGCAAAATTGTTCAGTATCAAACATTTCATATTTTCAAATTGTTGCAGCTATGCTTAGATATATGACTACACATCTTCAACCAATTTGTGATATTATAAAGGTCTGCCTTTAACTTTTACAATCTGCATTTGAACTGTTGATGCAACAATCTTGCATTGGACCTGAAAGGGGGATTATTTTCAGAAATAACCTGCCTGTCTAAAGTTCAAGGACCAAAATCATGTTTTGCTCTTCATTTTCTGCCTCCATGACCTGCCAATTCCACACATTTTGCATGTTCTGTACTAACTGGTTAGGTTCACTGTGCATAGACTATCTTCAAAGCATGAGTCGTTAAAACCATCTGGCTCTAAAATGGATGAAACACTTAAATATTCATCAAAGAATGTTACCCATCTACAATGTTAGTTGGTTATTGTCTGAGCAGGAGACAGATTGTCAAATTGGACAAAAGGTCAAGTCTGTTTTGGAGTTGCAATATTCACTATATTAAAAAAATTTGAAAAATTTAATTGAAAGATAGGCATTCCAATTTGTTGATGGTGCAAAGGCAGGGAGCATTATAAGCAATGACTTGAATCTTGAATGGATAATAATAAATTTACTGTGAAGGGCAAAATAGTGCCAAATAATTTTTTTTTTTTACATTCAAGGTCATCTTCTTCAGAACCAAAAAGGATTAAAATCCAGAAGCAATGGAGATTCATTAAAATGTTGTGTTCAATTGAAGGAAACAGTCAAAAGACCAATGGAATTCTGACTCTGTATACCATGACTGGACTTCTTCTTTGGCTTGGCTTTGCGGACGAAGATTTATGGAGGGGTAATGTCCACGTCAGCTGCAGGCTCGTTTGCGGCTGACAACTCCAATGTGGGACAGGCAGACACAGTTGCAGCGGTTGCAAGGGAAAATTGGTTAGTTGGGGTTGGATGTTGGGTTTTCCTCCTTTGTCTTTTGTCAGTGAGGTGGGCTCTGCGGTCTTCTTCAAAGGAGGTTGCTGACCGCCGAACTGTGAGGCACCAAGATGCACGGCTTGAAGCGATATCAGCCCACTGGCGATGGTCAATGTGGCAGGCACCAAGAGCTTTCTTTAGGCAGTCCTTGTACCTCTTCTTTGGTGCACCTCTGTCTCGGTGGCCAGTGGAGAGCTCGCCATATTAACACAATCTTGGGAAGGCGATGGTCCTCCATTCTGGAGACGTGACCTACCCAGCGCAGTTGGATCTTCAGCAGCGTGGATTCAATGCTGTCGGCCTCTGCCATCTCGAGTACTTCGATGTTGGAGATGAAGTCGCTCCAATGAATGTTGAGGATGGAGCAGAGACAACGCTGGTGGAAGCGTTCTAGGAGCCGTAGGTGATGCCGGTAAAGGACCCATGATTCGGAGCCGAACAGGAGTGTGGGTATGACAACGGCTCTGTATACACTAATCTTTGTGAGGTTTATCAGTTGGTTGTTTTTCCAGACTCTTTTGTGTAGTCTTCCAAAGGCGCTATTTGCCTTGGCAAGTCTGTTGTCTATCTCGTTGTCAATCCTTGCATCAGATGAAATGGTGCAGTCGAGATAGGTAAACTGGTTGGCCGTTTTGAGTTTTGAGTGCCCGATGGAGATGTGGGGGGGGCTGGTAGTCAGGGTGGGGAGCTGGCTGATGGAGGACCTCAGTTTTCTTCAGGCTGACTTCCAGGCCAAACATTTTGGCAGTTTCCGCAAAACAGGACGTCAAGCGCTGAAGAGCTGGCTTTGAATGGGCAACTAAAGCGGCATCGTCTGCAAAGAGTAGTTCTTGGACAATTTGCTCTTGTCTCTTAGTGTGAGCTTGCAGGCGCCTCAGATTGAAGAGACTGCCATCCATGCGATACCGGATGTAAACAGCATCTTCATTGTTGAGGTCTTTCATGGCTTGTTTCAGCATCATGCTGAAGAAGATTGAAAAGAGGGTTGGTGCGAGAACGCAGCCTTCCTTCACGCCATTGTTAATGGAGAGGGGTTCAGAGAGCTCATTGCTGTATCTGACCCGACATTGTTGGTTTTCGTGCAGTTGGATAACCATATCTTATCTATGCCTTTCATAATTGTATGCATTGAGAACTATAGAACATTACAGCAGAGTAACGGGTCCTTCATCCCTTCTAGTCTGTGCTGAACCATTTGACTGCCTCGTCCCACTGACCAGTACCCAATCCATTGCCTTCCATACCTCTCCCATCCATGTACTTGTCCTAATTCTTCTTAAATGTTAAAACTGAGCCTTCATTCACCACTTCAGCTCGCAGCTCATTCCACACTCCCACCACTCCGTATGAAGAAATCCCCCCTCATGTTTTACCTAAACATTTCCCTTTTCACCCTTAACCCAGGTCCTCTGGTTTGTATCTCACCTACCCTCAGTGGACAAAGCCTACCTACATTTACTCTGTCTATCACCCTCATAATTTTAAATGCCTCTATCAAATCTCCCCTTATTCTTTCACAGTCCAGGGTATAAAGTCCTAACCTGTTTAACCTTTCCTTGTAACTCAATTCCTGAAGTCTGGGCAACATCCTAGTAAATCTTCTCTACATACTTTCTATCTTAGATATCTTGTAGTTCGGAGACTAAAAATGCATACAATAATCCAAATTTGACCTCACCAAAGTCTTGTACAATATTAACAATAACAACCCAACTCCGATACTCAACACTCTGATTTATGAAGGCCAAAAGCACTCTTTACAAACCTATCTAGCAGAGACGCTGCTTTCAGGGAATTATGTATCTGTATTCCCAGATCCCTCTGTTTTACCGCTCTCCTCAGTGTCCTACCGTTTGCTATGTATGTCCTTTCTGGGTTTGCTCTTCCAAACTGCAACACCTCACACTTGTCTGCATTAAATTCCATCTGCCATTTTTCAGCCCATTTTTACAGCTGGTCCAGATCCCGCTGCAAGTCTTGAAACCCTTCTTCGCTGTCCACAACACCTCCAATCTTAGTCTCATCTGTAAACTTGCTGATCTAATTTACCACATTATGATGTAGATCATTGATATCGACTACAAACAATAATGGACTCAGCCCCGGTCCCTGAGGCCCACCACTAGTCACAGGCCTCCAGTCTGAGCAGCAATCATCCACCATTACTCTCTGGCTTCTCCTGTACAGTCAGTGCTGGATTAAGGTATTTCTGGGCGTGTAACATTTATTTTAAAGGGGCCAGATGGCGTAAGCGCGATCCTAAATAGTGCCAGCTGGCACATGTGCAGTGAGAGGGGAAGCACTTAGACTTACATATGACATTTACACTGAAATTGCACCTCTCCCCTCCCCTGTTAAAACTTACTTACACGTTTTGTTAAAACAAAACTTACCTCGGCAGTGGCTGGTTCAATGCGGGAGCAATGGCTGTCTTTGTTACCCATAATCCTTTACGCAGCTTGAACTGCTCTGTGTTTCCCTGGTGCTGGCAGAGTGGTTCCAGCTGCATGGGGGATTATGGGTAGCAAAAACAGCCATTACTCCCACAATGAGCTGTCACTGCAAGCTGCCCGATCGGATGCCAGACAACGCTGTTGGAAGCGTTCTAGGAGCCATGATTCGGAGCCGAACAGGAGTGTGAGTATGACAACGGCTCTGTATATGCTAATCTTTGTGAGGTTTTTCAGTTCGTTGTTTTTCCAGACTCTTTTGTGTAGTCTTCCAAAGGCGCTATTTGCCTTGGCGAGTCTGTTGTCTATCTCGTTGTCGATCCTTGCATCCGATGAAATGGTGCAGCCGAGATAGGTAAACTGGTTGACCATTTTAAGTTTTGTGTGCCCGATGGAGATGTGGGGGGGTTGGTAGTCATGGTGGGGAGCTGGCTGATGGAGGACCTCAGTTTTCTTCAGGCTGACTTCCAGGCCAAACATTTTGGCAGTTTCTGCAAAACATGGACTACAATGGGGATATACCACAGATATATCAATGCACTGGATAGGCCACATCTATGAGTAATTCGACACAGCATACTCAAGAAGCTGAATGGCTTAATTGTGTTTCTGTGTCTTATGGTCTTACAACAGTAAAATCAATTGGTTATTATCTTATCAAATAGAAATATTAAAAGAAACAAATCTCACAATTGGCTGGAGATGAAGATTTATAAACTACTGAATGGTCAATTTCACAGAGCAACCTACAACTTCCAAAATTTTGCATAGAAAATTCAATATTAGCATAACATTTATTTAAATTCAAATGCTATTGCAAGATTAAGGATAGGTTCGGGTCCAAAGACGAAGGTCTTCAAGTGGGGGAAGGCCAGATTTGAAGAAATGAGAAGGGATTTGCAGAGAGTTGTGTAGGCTGATCTTTTTGTCGGAAAGGATGTAGAGGAAAAGTGGAGGGCATTTAAGGGTGAGATTTTGAGAGTACAGAATCTTTATGTTCCAGTCAGGCCGAAAGGCAAGACAAAAGTTCAAGGGAGCCGTGGTTTTCTAAAAAAATTAGGAAGTTTGTTTGGGACAAGAGAGAGGCCTATGCTAAATATAAGAAACAGAGGATTGAGGAGATGTATGATCATTATTTAGATTGCAGGAAGAAACTTAAGAAGGAAATTAGAAAGGCAAAAATAAGGTATGAGGAGTCCAAAGCTAATAAGGTGAAAGTGAATCCTAAGAGTTTTTACAGATACGTGAACAATAAAAGGATGGTTAAGGATAGAGTAGGTCCACTGGATGATGGGACCGGTGGACTATGTGAGGAACCGTATGAGATAGGTGAGATATTGAATGATTTTTTTCTCATCTGTATTCATGAGGGAAAGGGACATTGGGCTATATGAGATAAGTGAGGCAAAGGGCTTAGTTGTGGAGAGGATAGGGATTAGTAAAGTGAGGGTTTTGGAGCTTCTAGGGTCAAATAAATGTGGCTAAGTCTTCTGGTCCTGATGGGATTTTTCCCAGGATGTTAAGGGAGGTCAGGGAGCAAATAGCAGGGGCACTGACAGTGATTTTTCAAAGATCACTGGGGAGGAGGGTGTGGTGCCGCAGGATTGGAGGGTTGCAAATGTAGTTCTGTTGTTTAAAAAAGGCACAAGGTGCAGGCCAAGTAATTATTGGCTAGTAAGTTTGATTTCAGTGGTGGGGAAAGTTATGGAGGGTATTCTTCAAGATAGTATATAAGGATATCTGGATAGACAGGGATTGATTAGGGGCACCAGCATCGGTTTGTAAAGGGAAAATAATGTTTGACGAACCTTGTTGAGTTTTTTGAGGTGACGACAAAAATAGTGGATGAAGGTAGGATGGTTGATGTGATCTATTTGGATTTTAGTAAGGCTTTTGATAAGGTTCTGCATGGAAGGTTCAGTCACTAGGGATTAATAGAGAGATAGTGACATGGGTTCAGAGATGGCTGGAAGATAGACAGCAGAGAGTCATGGTGGACAACTGTCTGTCAGGTTGGAAGCCTGTGACATGCGGGGTGCCTCAAGGATCAGTGCCGGGTCCCTTGTTGTTTATCATTTATATTAATGATTTGGAGAAGGGTGTGGTTAACTGGGTAAGCAAATATGCAGATGATACGAAAATAGGGGGAGAGGTGGATAGTGAGGAAGGTTTTCTTGGATTACAGAAGGATTTGGTTTGTTTGGAAGAGTGGGCTGAAAGATGGCAGGTGGAATTTAATGTAGACAAGTGCGAGGTGCTGCATTTCATAAAAAAATAACCAAAATAGGACATATGCAGTTAAGAGGAGGGCATTGAGGTACGCAGAGGAACAGAGGGACCTGGTGGTTATGGTACAGAGTTCATTGAAGGTGGATTCCCATGTATACAGGGTGGTTAAGAAGGAATATGGATTGCTGGCCTTCATAAATCATAGTATAGAGCATAGAAGCTGGGAAATGATGCTGCGGCTATTTGAGGCATTGGTGAGCCCAGGTTTGGAGTACTGTGCTCAGTTCTGGTCTCCAAATTATAGAAAGGTTAAGGTGGAGAGAACGCAGAGAAGGTTTACAAGGATGTTGCCTGGCTTACAGCATCTAGAGTACGGAGAAAGATTAAGGAGACTGGGATTTTATTCATTGGAACATAGACGGCTGAGAGGGGATTTGATAGAGGTATTTAAAATTATGAAGGGGATAGATAGACAAGATATAAATAGACCCCTGAGGCCAGGGGAGGTTGGAACAAGAGGGCATAAGTTAAGGGTAAGGGGGCAAAACTTTAGGAGAAATGTTAGAAGATGCTTTTTCACTCAGGAAGTGGTGGCAGAATGGAATGATCTTCCAAAAGAGATAGTTGCAGCAGGGTCCCTTCTGTCATTTACACATGGATGTGTACATGGATGTGAGGGGGTTAGAGGGTTATGGGTGGAGAGCGGGAGGGGGGAGCTAGTGGAGTTGTTCAAGTGAACCGGCGCAGACTTGATGGGCTGTCATGGCCTGTTTCCGTGCTGTAAATGGTGATATGGTTATTATGTTCATCCTTTCGTTTAGTATATTTTGAGTCCAAAGCGGATGCAAGATCTTGTTCTGTTACCAATATCATTAATGTACTTTGCATCTGCTCAGAATAGCTAGTCCAGGTGCACTCTATTGCCCATAAAACTCATGCCCTTTTTATGAAGTTCAGAATGCCAAATTGGTCAGAATACACAAAGTGGACTGGAAGGGCTGCCTATGCTATATGACTGGCTCCATAATTATTACAAAAGTTTCTTACTTAACAATTTGAAAATGTAAACTTTTCAATTTAGCAGCTTGAGAAATTAATGAGAAAACCAAATTAATTTTGAACGAAGCAGATTTTTGTGAGGCAGTTGTAAGCTGAGCCAAGGAATACTCACCTGTAGACAAAACCCGACAATTAAATTCAAGACAGCACCTTGTTAAGAAATTATTGGAGAGATGTACGGATTTGGCTAGTCTCTTTGACCATCTGCCAGGATGCCAAAATATTTTTTTTCTCCTTAATCCCTGCTGTTGGCTCAAATACACAATTTTCTGACCCCTAAGGTAAAGTGCTACAATCCATGGCAAATCCATGAAAAAGAGCTGAAATACACAAATTCCTTCAACAAAATCCTAAACATTCCACCTGCACGAGTATAAATAGATTCAACAAAGTTAATTAACTCTGAAATGCACTTGGAGACAATTTGACATAATAAGGCTGAAACATCTGTTAAATTGGTTGGAAGCATTAACCAAGAAAGGCTACTTTTTGGGGGATTGGATCTGGTTTGCATTAACACTCCTGAATGTATTGAAGCAACTGAATTTAGAAACCTAAATATGGTCAAAACTATTTTTAAAAAATCAGAAAATATTTTACATTTTCCCAGAAGCTTTTCATTTCTGACTGTGTGTTGCAAACCAGAGGCATGGCACACATTAAAAATGTTACAATATTAAGAATATATGGCTTTTATCTTAGAATGAAAGTGGTAATTCAGCCCATGAGGTCTGCAGCAACACCAATGGGAGCAATCCTATTAGCCCTCTGCCTCTCTTAATGTTTCTTCAACCTATTCTCTCTTACACATGCCCATCAATGTCCTTTTGACCCATAGGCCAAAAGGAAACTATTGCATTCACAGAGGGGATGTGCAAACTCCACACAGACTGCAACCGAGCTCAAGATCAAACAATTATCCCCCATGCTCTGAGGCAGATGCATTACCTGCTAGCCCACCTTCATGTACACTTTATCCATAAAACCAATGACACTTTGGGGCTGCAAGAGTGACACCTTCAGACGTGAACCGCACAGTGCAATTTCTTCTTTTGTATTTCTGACAAATATCTTTAGGATGATTTCCAAAAAAAGTTTAAAAAAAGTTAAACAAGCTCTTCAAATTTACCCTTCCAAAAATGTTGAGCAACAAATTTTGTGAGTTTTAAATAATTTTATCAATAATTTCTAATAAGAACTTTGATTTATTAATAAATATACAAAATATTTCAAATGCCTAGAATGTAAAACAAAGATGAGATAAATTCAGATTTTGGCAGCCAAGTGGAGGTCACAGACCAAACTTTCTACAGATTTACTTTCAAATGCAGGCAATCAAGTTGAAATACATCAAAAAAAGGAGCAAAAGCCAATGCATCAGCAAATACATGTGTAAACACACGCACAAACTCACACTTTAGGAGATGAACAAATGGGAAAACTGACAAGCGCAGATCAAGTGGAAGCAAATTGAGCAAAAATAAAAGTAAAATTAAATGAGTGAGAAGTGTAAAGAGTTGTAGAGCTGGCAGGGATAAAAAAACAAACCCCAGTCGTCAGAGAAACAAAAAGGAGACGACCACCAAAAAGTAACATCCTCTCCGGGAGATCCGAGATGGTAGCGAGGGGCTTGTCAGGTGACCCAAAAGCTCCCCAAGGAAAAGAGAATAAAGGATAGATACAAGAAGATCTCCTAAAATTAAAAAGTCCACAAAAAGACAACCAGGAATATGAATAGAAGAAAGAGTGAGAAGGGAAAGAAAAAAAGAAAATGGGGTAAAGAATGAAGAGACAGGACAGAGAAAGAGACTCACCACGTGGTGGAGGTGGAGAGGCCGACCCGGGATGGTGGCAGAAGTGGGAGTAACAATGGAGTTCCAAAGCTTCCCGAGGGAATGGGACTCATCCGGGAAGAAGAGACAGGATGGCCCTGAAAAGGACGCAACCTCCTCCTCCTCTTTCGACTTCAGGCTGTCCTGCCACACTATGATCCCATCAAATCAGTTTCCCCGACCTCGGGTCCCAAATAGTTTGTGCCCGTCAGCGCTCCCAATATCGCCTGCTTCTGTCAGCTCCTCCTCAACTAAGCACCCACAACCTCGGGCCTCCACTTCTCCCATGCCTGACAGTGGTCTCACCGCTTCTAGATTTGATGGGAACATAGTGTGGCAGGACAGCCTGGAGTCGAAAGAGGAGGTGGAGGAGGAAGAACAAGGGAGTAAAAGAAGCACATTACTGGGAGATGAAAGACAGATAAAGGGGGCAGAGGGCCTGATGCCCTTTGCCAGAGAGATACTGGAGACCATTAGCCAGATAAAATGAAGATACTGCTGGCAGGGCAGGGGGCAATCAAAGAAAGGCTAGAAAACCTGACAGAAGGGGTATCTGAAATGGAAGAGAGAATTGAGAGAATAGAAGAAAGATTGGATAAGAGAAAACGAAATGGATGCATGCAAAAGGGATAGATGTGGGAAAAGATAGAAAACATCAGCAGAAGGAATACGGTTAAAATTATTGGGGGTGAAGGAGAGTAAGGAGGGGAGAGACATGGTGGAGTTCCTGCAAAGGTAGATCCCAGATACACTGGAGAGAGAACAAATTGGAAATAATCTAAGACTAGAATGGGCCCTCCAGCCTCTCGCCCCAACACCCCCCTGCCCCCACCCGTGCCCAAACCAACAGCCACACTCTATCCTGGTAAGGCTCCTTTGCTACCAGGATAGAGAGTGGATTTTATGGGCATCAGCAGTGGGTGCGAAGGCTAGGGATGGGGGGGGGTCCGATGGAATATGAGGGAGAGAAGGTTTTTATTCTACCCAGACACAAGCACGGCACTACTGAACGCAGGAGGGAATTTATTCTAGTTAAAAACACCCTTAAACAAAAAGGAATTGAGATTACCCTCCTTTACCCAGCAACACTAAAGATAATATGGGCAGGAGGGGAAAGAAAGTTTTTTAAGAATCCAAGGGAGGCAATGGGCTTTGTAACAACTCTGCCACTGTTTCGAATTTAAATGTAAATGAGATGGAAAGAGGGAATCAGGGGAAAGATGGATTGTAAATATTGTAATTGTGAGGAATAAAAGGGGGATGTGTTTTTTCATAATGTTAATGTTTAAATATGAATGTATATTAGAAGTTAGAATGAACACAGGGAGTTCAAGGAAAGGGAGGGAGATACAAATGGTAGTTGGGCGCATTAGGCATGTCTCAAAATGACAGGGAATTGGCACTGATAGCTTGGCTATTGGTGCCCGGGGGGTGGGGGGGGTAAAGATAAATTGAGAAAGGGAAAAGAGGAGGGGGAATATATAGGTGCTTTTTAGTTTTGCTATCGAATTTAATTGATGGTACTTTCAGTTGTACGAGGGTGGGGAGAAAATACAGACTCTATGTTACATGAATGATAAAAAAAATTATTTGTTTGATGAGTCTATGAAAATTAAAATAAAATATTCCAAGAAAAGTAACATCCTCCTGAAATGTTTTCATCACAAGCAGACATGTACTAGTTTTCCACATTCCCATAAATTATGTTAAAATCATCAACCAAAAATGACTATAATGATGAAACCCCAAATGGTAAAAAGTTCCTGATCTCATTTATAAATGTTAAAGCAGCATTCCTCGATGAATCATTCAGGTCCACTGTAAATGGCCTGAGTAAGCCACTGGACATGACTGATGTAAGCAATATGAACATCCACACAGATACAACAGGTACAGCAAAGTTAAAATCCAGGTCGCTTCAAAGAAGCTTCAAAAGCCAGTGTTACAATTAATGAAAAGCCTAATGTACATGTTATAATTTTGAGTTAAATTTGACAATTTATGGCAATGCAGGAGTACAAAAAGTGCCTTGTATCCAATTTTTTTTAATACAAAATTATTGCTGGAGACGGGGAGTGGGGTGAGGGTCAGCCACTTTCACTAAACATCCCGCTATAGAATCAAAAATAAATGGGCACCAAAGAAATAGAGGTAATTTATATAAATTCAAGGATATATTCAAAATCACGCACTACAAACAAGTGCTTATGTTTTAAATCAAGAAAATTTTAAACTTCTGTCTTCCAAAGCGGGCTAGGAGTTGGCAGGGGGAAGGGGGAAGTTAGGTGGAGAAACTTTTAAAACTGTGCATCCTGAAAGTGCTTGCCTCCAAGAGAGCATGTCATTTGTTTATCCACAATGCACTTCCTCCAAAAATGGTCTCTTAATATTTTCATTATCTAACTTTCTATACTTTTAAATCCTGCTTTATTATTTTTCTACTATTATCACATGGGAAACTGGTTGAATTTATCATTCAGCTCTTCAAACAAAATCTTCACAAAGGTCCTAATCTTCCACATCAGAGGTTAATTAAATCTCTAATTTCTTACACAATGTGTAACAGGTTTACATTGCAAATTATTCACTGGAAGGAAGTCCTGTGCTGATTTGCTTTTTTTATTAAATCTAGCTCGGAAACGTCACTATGAGAAGGAAATCTTATAGTGCTGGTGTATCGACTTCACGACAGAAAGAATGTCATGCTTTGTTTTCTGTCCAAGTATTGTAATAACACAGAGCCCCAGTTTTCTTGAGAGGAGAACAATGTGGGGGCATCTTAAGTTTTTGTGGGTGCTTTGTTTTGGAAGATTCATGTGAATCAATTTATTGACAGTGTTGTGGGTGAATTATCCCACTACACCCGCACTGGGGGCACTTGTCCCAATTCCACAGGAAACATGAAGCCTCTCATCTTTCCCCCTTTAGTGCAACACATTAATCAACTCCCAGGACATGACTCAGAACACAAGAAATTAGAATGATAATCAGCCATTCTGCTCGCTGACCCGAATCTGCTAACAAATTAAACTGCAGCTAAACTTGTGTCCAAATTAAATTTCCCTATATCCACAGTGCCAAAATCAACCCAGCTAAATACGGAATATATCCAGAAACCTGCAGTCAGGAAGGTTCAACGTTGAATCTCTTTAGCTAACTCACTGAAATGAATTGCAGGTAGGACAGACCCAAGCACTGATCCTTGTAGCATAATTATCCTGTTTTGAGCATGAAGTATTGTCTCCAAAGAAAACATTGAGCCCAGTTGACACTGTATGAGAGAAGGCTCGAGTTAGTTGTCCCAACATTTCAAATGTATTCATATGCAATATATCCAATCTCCTGCAAGAATGCCATTCCTTCCTCCCAAATTCTCCGCAATTGCATCTGCACACAAGAGGCCTTCCAGGCCATAGACTCATGGGCCGAAATGGCCTGTTACCATGCTGTATGTCTATATTTTTAAAAAAATTAAAAGATTGGCCACCCCTGTTATAGAACAAGATCTTTCAGGGTAAACTCAATCACCTCACTGATAGTAAGGAAGCCATTCTTTCTTTCTTTCCTTCCTTAAAAAGCTTGAAGACTATTGGAGCTACATCAGATGTTTGGAATTTTTGCAATTTCCAAATCTGAATGCAGTGGCACTGAAGGTCGATGACATTACTGTTTATGTGAAACATCTAAAGCAATATGCAGGAGAAATTTAATGACCTGTTAAATCTCAGTACCCCATGTTGAATATTAGATCCATTTCAGGAATAACCCTCCGATATTTACACAGAAATTCAAGAGAGGTTGATTGATCTTTAGAGTTATGTAATTGCATGCCGCAAATTCAATCAATTTAGAAAAGATTTTGGAGGAGTCACGTGATGGAGTAGTGGCCGGACGGTGAACTCCAGCCCTCTCCAGAAAAGTCGGGAAAAACAAGGGAAAACACAAAGGCACAGAAATAAAAGTTAAAGAAATGCGAGTATAAAGGTGGAAAGAAGATGGCGACAAAAAAAGAAAAATTAAAATCAACGGTAAGAAGAGAGGAAGAGAAGACAACGGAGGAAGAAGGAAAAGGCCTTACCTGTCCGAAGAGGCCCGCTGTGGAGAGAGAAGCCCGCTTCCTCAGGTTGGTAGAAATAGAACTACAAAAATGGCTCGCTGAGCCGAGTAAAAGTGCGCAATCGCGCATGCGCGAGGAGTCGCGCATGCGCGATGTGCATGAAAAAAAACACACCGACGGGAGGGGGGACCAGCTGGGGAGTCGATCTCCACAGCCGGCAACGACAGCTGCAGAACACCTGCAGCAAGAAGAGACCACAGAAGACAATGGAAACAAGAAAGAAGAGAAGAAAAGGGCAACAAAGAAACAACAGATGGCCAACCCAGAGGAAGAAGAGGAGGAAGAGTACAGTGAAATAGAAGAAGAAGGGAAAGGCAAGATAAAGGATATACTTTCTCTTGTTAGAGGATACATGGAGTCATTTAAAGAATGGCAGACACAGGAATTTAATGATTTAAGAAGAAGAATAAACAACACAGGAGAGAAAATGAACAAAATAGATATGACCTTAACAGAAATGGGTAAGAAAATGGACAAGATGGAAGAGCGGGCAGTAGCAGCAGAAATGGAGGTAGAGGACTTAAAAAAGAAATTGGAGGAATCTAATAAAAAAGCGATAGAGACACAAGAACTGTTAGCTCAGAAAATAGATATAATGGAAAATTATAACAGAAGAAATAACATAAAGATAGTGGGCCTTAAGGAAGATGAAGAAGGCAAGAATATGAGGGAGTTTATAAAAGATTGAATCCCTAAGACCCTAGGATGTCCAGAACTACAGCAAGAAATGGAAATAGAAAGGGCACATAGAGCATTGGCCTCTAAACCACAACCACAACAAAAACCAAGATCTATTTTAGTAAAATTCCTAAGATATACTACAAGAGAAAAGGTACTGGAGAAGACCATGGAAAAAGTAAGAGAGGGCAACAAACCACTGGAGTATAAAGGGCAAAAAATTTTCATTTATCCAGATATAAGTTTTGAACTCCTAAAGAAGAGAAAGGAGTTCAATACAGCAAAGGCGATTTTATGGAAGAAAGGGTATAAATTTATACTAAAGCATCCAGCGGTATTGAAAATATTTATTCCAGGACAACAAAACAGACTATTCTCGGATCCAGAAGAAGCACGAAAATTTGCAGAACAATTACAAAAATAGACTGAGGGATGAAGACGGGTAATGAGAGTAAAAATGATCACGATTGATATGTATGTGGGTAAAGAGGTATAAGAGTGAATAGATACAATGTGCATACGTGAATGTATCTGTACTTAGAGGAAAATATAGATAGTATAGACAAGAATTAATAAGGGAAGGTAATGGAATAGAGAGAATAAGGAGGGAATTAAAAGAGTGACCTTTGTTACATATGAAAAGCGAAATCTTTTCTGGGGGGGCTGGGTGGGGGGGAATAGCGGTCATTGCAAAATCAGTTGACGCTTGCGAGTGAATTCGCAAACCCAAATGGAGAGGGGAGATGTGGTTGTCCGACAAGGGATAAAGGACAACTCAGGAGGGGAAGGGGAGATTGGGGATAAAGAAGATATAAATAGGAGAACAAGGAAAATGTTTGATGTTGTAGGAATGTTGTCTTATAAAGAGTTTAAAATAAGAAAACAGAAATGGAAAAGGAGGAAAGGTAATGATGGAAAAACGGAAAGAGAAGATAAACAAAGTATAAAATGGCTACACTGAACTATATGACTTTAAATATTAATGGAATACATAACCAAATTAAAAGGAAGAAACTACTAAATTTACTGAAAAAGGAAAAAATTGATATAGCATTTATCCAAGAAACACACTTAACTGAATTGGAGCACAAGAAATTAAAGAGAGATTGGGTAGGACATGTAACAGCAGCATCGTATAATTCAAAAGCAAGAGGAGTAGCTATATTAATTAGTAAAAATGTGCCATTTAAAATAGAAGAGGAAATAATAGATCCAGCAGGGAGATATGTTATGATAAAATGTCAGCTCCTAAGTAACATAAAAAACAAAGAATTTGGAATTGATTTGGAGGATGCACAAAAAAGATTTGTTAAGATAGCCCTAGCCGTAGCAAAAAAATGTATTATGTCAACCTGGAAATTGGAAGATAATTTGAAAATACAACAATGGTATATAGAAATGAATAAATGTATTCCATTAGAAAAAATAACATATAGTTTAAGAAATAATATTGAAATATTCGAACAAATATGGGAGCCTTACATTAAATACAATAGCGAAAACCTACCGGGGACAAACATTACCTAAGTTGATGAAAGGAGAAGGAAAGAAAAGAATGGACTCAGTAGAATTTCTGGTGTAATTTTGTTGAATGACAACATTGTCTGACGGGTTTAATGCAACCTAGATTGTATACCTAAAATGGATGAGAGGGGGGGGTGGGAGGGGTGGCTTGGGAGGAGGGAGGGGGGGGAGAAAAAGTCACTGTATATGTGTGAAAAAGAAAAAGTGTATATCATGGCTAATGTGATTTATGGTGTGAAAAATAAAAAAAATTTTAAAAAAAATTAGAAAAGATTTTTGGGTTAAGGGTGATCTGCCAAATAGATTTCCAAAACAATGCGAAAAGGCCAAAATATTTTTCATTGCCTTTCCCTTAAGATACTTGGTTAAATGTGGATTTAGCAAGGTAGTTTCCTGGACAAAATCCAGGAACAGACTTGACATCACAACAAGAGGTGATCTTCGACTATCACAATGCAACTTGGAGCCAAACATCAAAAAACTTGCACAGAAAGATCAATCTCTAGGATCTCAGTAAATTTTTAATTTCATCAGAATTTATTCTTTTGAAGTTCTTTTTATTAAGTTTTTACATCCTCATGCTTAGGTTCCCTAATGACTCACTGTTATTTACGTGTACATGTTTTCTTCTTTCCTGCATGTCCACTAAGAATGCTTTCCTGTTTGACTCTCTGTTCTGGAATTACAAGCCATAGTTGTTACACTCAGAGTAAAAAACCTTGTTTTCTTTTTACCTCACATAACAAATATTTTTGTTTTCTTATGTAGTTGGTAGGAGAGAAGTACTGAAGAAACCAACTAAACTTGACTGCTTCACAGGGTAAGGGGCCCATAAACTTTGAGCAGAGTCGTTAGGGGACCATAGCCAAAAAAAGGTTGAGAATGGCTGCTTTATATCACTATTTATAATGATTTCCTGAATATGATTCAACAGATTGACATCACATTAACAATAATAAGTATTTGTTCTCCATTTATATAAATTACGTACAATTGTCAATATATAGCCTACAATAGATTTAAGCTATTGCTCCATGTTACCTACATTTTCCATCCTGGTTTCTTTTGTGTGTTTTGGGTTAGTGTCCAGACATTACTGTTAGAAGAACTTAGTTTGCTGATAAACAAGTTTTAAAGACAAGTCACCAAACTAATTTCTCCTCCTTTCCCCTCGTCATTCAACATCACATTTACTCTTAGTCTGAACTACAGCCTCTTGAACATATGTATTTCAAAATATGTCCAGAGCATATCTTTTTGCAAGCTTTTGTCCTTTTGTGCTGTCATCAAGTGGTAATATTCAACTTATTTTATGTGACCAAAAGCAAATTCAAAAGGTCTTTTTACAGTGTCCCCAGGAGGAAAGAGAATCAAGCACATCATAAAAGACGATCAATTTTATCTCCCTGGTCTCTTAAATGTTGTTAACTTTCCATGCTAGGAACTTATTTCCAGCTGATTTTTTTAAATTGAAGCCTTTCAATGCTAGCCAAAGCTCAGTTCCGCAAGTTTATCAAAGACTAGTTAGCCATCACAAATCAGACAAGCCTTAGAAAATTCCAAAACACATTAAAAGCAAGTCCAAAAACCCTATCAGAGTATTGCAAGATGCAAACAATGTTTTATTCAAATAAGTTCTGAGGACAAGAGCCCAGAGTACGCCAGTGAATGGGGTTTTATTCCAAGATTTAAAAGTCTGATGTATCGACTGCAACAGAAAATTCTGAGGCTTCAGATATTTGACTGATCACATAGAATGTAGATAGTGTTCACTTCAAGTCAAAATATACAAAGCAATAAGATAAACTCCAGACCAAACTATTGAGCATAATCTCATTTTTCTAAATTAATAACAAGGGACAAAACAAATCACCACACATCTTTCATTTTATAACTTGGCTTTACAACCTTTCTTTTCTTATAATTGATGCAAATATGTGTATAAATTGATGCAAGTTCCAGTTATTTTCTATAATTCCACTGATTTACAAGTGGATAACCTATTACTAAATGACTATCTAGTTTAATCAATATAATTTTGAGTACATCTACTACATTTAACAGGATCACTTGAAACAAAAATCATGATGTTCGCCAAGAGCATCAGATAATTTTGAGCTGTATTGGAATTGCCAGGCCCACAGTCTATTCATGACCCAATTCATGCACCAGCAACTCAGATACAGCAAATAATTAACTTGATTCAAAGTTTGAAGTTTAGTGTACAACGATTTATCATGGGTATCATTATCCCGGAGAGATTTCCAGAGTTGATCATGGCAGATTTTTTGTGTAAATGCAGGATACAGAGATACAGTCCATTAATTAACTCTATATATTCCTCAAATACTTCCAAAAATTAGCACCATAAATGACTGACAAATATGGACATTTTTTTCATTCCCGTAATGGATATTAAAATTCTCTACCAAGAATCCCAATCAATAACAGAACATTGTTATTTATGATAATTAATTTCAAAAATGGGGAAAGGTACATAGCTAAACCTATAAAAACAGAGCATCTTCAACCAAACAAATTCCCATCCCATAGAAGAGCACAGTGCAGCAATCTATTGGCACTTGGTTGAAAAAAAAATCACTGAGCAATGAAGATTTTGTTTCCTGAAAAAATTGAGGTGTATTTTATGGATTTTGGGCTGCTGATCATGAAAAATCACCTTAAAATGTTCATATCTTGTGCATTTTTTTAAGATACAACCTATTTTTGTGATTTCCTGTCATATTTTAAGTCTAGTTCAAGCATGAAATGCAACATGTCATTGAAATTTTTGCACTTGGATGTCTTCCCCACTGATCTTGGTGCAGTCAGTGACAAACATGGTGAAAGATTTGTCACCAGGACATTGCGACCATGGAAAAGCAGTGTCAGGGCACTGGAATCCATCACTGCTACCTGACTATTGTTGGACACTGACACAAGAGGCATCAGATGCTGAGTGCAAACAAAATTTAGCGGTAAAACATTTTTAGGTCAGTTGAATTCATGCAATGTGAAAGCATCCTATGCAATTAATTATGCTAAATTCAATCAAAGTTAATTTAATGTTTCTCCAACTCCCGACACGAGATGGAAAATCTGAAAATTATCTTTGTGTTCATATTGAAGTTGTTGACCATAATCCCCATTTTTTTTTAAATTCAGGAAGCCAACCTTTTAGGGAAAATAAAGTTTGCTTCCCGAATTAAAAATTAGTGATTATACTTTTAATCTTTTGTAAGACATAAATTTAAAAAAATTTAAATCATAATCCCCAAATTTTATTCAGGAAACAAACCTTATGAAAAAAAAATTGTTGTCCAGTGTTATCTGTTCATTGATGCTCACTTTGGGTTTTGGTAGAACGTCTCGATTCCAGACGACATTTCAACTTTGATTGAAACAGAAGCTTAATTTCAGACATGAAGCTTGAGTAACTGCCCATACCATCAAGGCAACATTTACGTGAGTGCAGTACTGGAAATCTAGGGACTGGTGCAAGGGTGTTTGGATGGCTGGGACTAGGGGCTACATGCTATCAAACTGTGAATTTATTAAATAACACTAGGTAATTGGCTGTGTCACTGATATTCAATCAACTCAACTCTAGGAGTTCCTGTAGACAATCCCAGGTCCAATTCTCTTCATTTATTGCTCCATTATATGATCAGAGTTGGACTGCCAGCTGAGCAATTTACAATCCCTCATAACTTTGCAGTGGTAAAAAAACATATCAAGCATCTGGGATTTGGGAACCAAGGGTCAAGAAATATTCATGTCCAACAACCATTAGCAATGACCTGCATTTTTGCCTCATTTTTGAGCTGCATGATATCACCATGTGCTCTACTGTTTAATTTTCATGAAGGAGACTAAATTGACCAGAAGCTGAATTGTATCAGGCATATAAATGGCACCACATAAGAGCATGCGCAAGTTCATATGAAAGGTCATCATCCTGATCCTCTTTTTCCCACTAGAGAATCCATCTGGCCCACTGATTATTTCCTGTATTTGAAAGTTAAAAATCTAATACATAAAACATCAAGTATTTTTGCCTTTTAGTTGGTATAATATTTACTGCCTCATCAGATCCAGGAATACTCTACCTCTGTATGAAGGAACAATTGACAAAGGTCTTATGGATATCTTCAACATCTCACTGCAGCAGTCCATCATTTCCGCAGGGATCAATCATCCCAGTACCCAAGAAGATGACAGTAACAGGCCTCAATAACTAACCCCCCCCATCCCCCCGTGGCATTGATCATTACGAAAAGCTTCAAGCATCTGGTAATGGAACACATGAAGGCAAGCCCTCCCAGAGATGCTGGATCCATTTGAAATTCACCTATAGAAGAAACCGTTCCATAGCCTTGTCCCTCATGACTGCTTGTGTATCTGCATGTTTGGCATCGAGGACCAGAGAATGCTGTTTCATTAGGTTGTACTTGTGCAATAAGATGACAATAAACTCGACTTGACTTAAAATTTCCATCTTCTTTACTCGTTTATCTTTTGTTTTGTTTCCCTTCCTGTTTTTGATTATGCATCTGCCAAAATCCCTTTCACAATGACATCCTTTTCCTCAGAAAAAGTCTCCACATCTGACTTATTCAACAGAAATTCCAACTGAAGTCTCCGTCATGTACCAGATCTACTCAAGATTAAATATCTCCTAGTTATTTAATAGTCATCAAATAACACCAGACGAAGATCCACATTAAAACAATACATCATCATCTCGACTGCTTTGTTGAGTAGGTCAAATCCAGAATCTGTCTTTGCCTTAACCTGTATTCTTTCAAGGATCATCAACCTGAATGGATACCAACTCCCCTTTAAATTTTCCCCTCTGTTCTCAGAAACCTATCTCAGCCTTTGTGTTCATCATTGTCCCCTTTTGGAGGATGAACTTCTGAGCTGAGCCGAGCTTATCCATGGATGTTTCCACCTCAAGGGAATAAACTCGCATAGCCATATGCTTTTTGTTGACTTTATCCCACATCAACTTCTTTAACTAGGAAACCACTCCCTGACTCAATGAACCCGATTTCTCGAGATAAACTAAAAGATCAGCAGATGCTGGGGTCTTGTGCAGTGCACAAAAGTGCTGGAAGTATTAGGAAGATCACACAGTATCTCATTTTCAGAGTCCACCATTTCCTGTATCCCTTCTTCTGACCTCTTCATCTTTTCATTTCAAGCAATCAGTTTGATAGCTATCCCAATTTATTTTACTTCATCCTCTCTAACCTGCTTAACCAGTCTGTCTTCCGCTGGACCTGTAACAGGTAAGATTTTGAGGAGCATGACAAAGTACATGAGAAGAGGATGTTTCCTCATGGGAAATCAGGCCACGATTCAAAATAAAAGACTGCTATTTAAGGGAGAAATGGGAAGGAATCCTTCTCTCAGACACCAAAGTTCTCTGCTATGAAAACCTGAGGAGGTTGAATATTTGAGGGTGGCCAAATTTGACAAAGAGGAACTTTGAACAATAAAGAAATTTGAGATTATAGGGAACCCAGGAAAGTGAAGCAGAGGCCTGAATCAGATCAGCATGAGCTCTCTGAATGACGGTAGGCTTGAAGAGTCATGTGGCCAACTTCTTCTCCTATCTTTATGCGAGGTAGAAACGTCAAAGTTATACATTTGGATGATCGATGTAGAAGAGGTTTCTGAAACAGAAAGGGGTGAGGGGAAATAGCCACCAAGCACTTCTGAGAAAACAAATTACCATTTGATGAGGGTAAATCTTAACTCACTGCAATACTAAAATTATTAGCCCAGTTTGATGCCAAGGTTGGACTGAATTAATTGTGGGCTACATTAACTTTTGGCACAATTAGTGTAGTGGTTCGGGGCTGGGGTTTGTTAGGTCTGCTTTGTTCATGAATGAGTGAGACAAACACCAGGCTGAGTCGAAATCAGGGTTCTTTGTTCTTTATTACCGGATTGTAACACTTGCGACTAAACATGTTAGTCGGAGAATGCATTCTGCCGTTATCAGCAAAATGGTGATTTTTTATACCCTTGGATACATGCTTAGAACATCATCATATCATTACTTGTCCAATGACTGTTGCTATCCTTTCCCTACTAGCTTCCTGCCTCTCAATCCATCAATGTCTCTCTTATCTTGTAAGTACAAGGATGCATTTACATCTTGTTACAGCCCTGTACAGGGCAGGGTAACTCCTTACACATTCCCATCTCATGATGTTTTACCTTACAGGTTTGAATCCCATGCTGTCTGTAAGGAGTTTGTATATTCTCCCCGTGTCTGCGTGGGTTTTCCCCAGGGGCTCTGGTTTCCTCCCACAATTCAAAATACACCAGGTATTGCAGTTCAATTGGGTGTAATGGGCAGCACAGACACATGGGCCAAAAGGGCCTGTTACTGTGCCAAATGTCTAAAATCTAAAACTCCAGTTAAAGGATGGAAAAGAAAATAATCAGGACATATCCTCAAATAGAGTGAGCATCAAAATTGACAAATTGGTCATATTTTCCATCATCATATGGTCTACTGCTCTTCTCGCTCAAAGAAAATGTGAGCAACAAACTGGTGTCTGCTAACATCACTGGGCCTTAGTCTGTAAAAAGTTGATGAGCTGGAAAGAGGAGAAGAACCTTGTGCAGATATTGAAGAAGAACACTGATCTTAAAGGATTAAACTTTGGAAAAGTAACCACATTTGCAAATAGCGAGATGACCTTTTAACAGTCCAGTTCAGGCTACGCAATCCCATAGTTACCTAAACACTCATACAGTGTCCCTGTGAAACCTCGTTTCTTAAAAAGGAGTATTTGCAGTCAAATGAAAATTTAGGAACAGCTATAATGAATATTAATGGGTGGCTGATTCACTGACATTCTCTGTAGCAATAACAGTGCATCACCGACAATGACAAGCACAACTTAATTTGTTACATTCAAAAAGAATACCAAGAGCCTACTGTGCTGTTGTTACATCGCTCAGTCTGCACAGGTTCACCTCATTAGCCAAGTTTATTGCAACTGGCATCTTTGGGACACACACAAAACTAACCTCATCTTTCTCAAGCAGACAGTTAAATCAGATTACTTTGGAAGTCTTGTCAATGGCGATGCAAATAGAAATTATATTCCAAATGTCAGAAGAGAACATTTTTATCTGTACTGCACAAAATTTATTCAGAACCAATTGAAACAATACATTTGGGAACTTGCATAGAAAATAAAAAGTATTTCAAATACAACAAGTAGCATTTATTAGATTTTAAATTACTGTTGATGACATAAGATACTGTCAAAACTCAAAAGGGTTTCAGAGATAAATTAACAAAATAAACTGATATCTTGCTTCCTATAGAAGAGTGTTGTAACAGCAAATCAACAGTGAAAAAAACTAATCCTACTCAATAAATTTGTAATGCAAGGTCATCAACCCCAAAACTCTTGGATTTTATAATTTACAGCAAAGCCACATGGATCTTATGTTTTATTGGGATGGATTCCCATTTTCCAATGTCAGCAAATAATTCCATGGGTAGATTAGCATCCAATTGCACTGATGTCATCAAGCTGGATGAACAGCTGATCACATTCAACAATCCTCGGAGACCAAACCAAGAAGATAAAAACCAGACCTACAATTTTAATCAATTTTATTAAAATTTGATACATTTTTGCAATGTTAAAGATTGGAACAAATACACATTAAGATAAATAACAGAAGCTTTTTTTTTCTTAAAATCCATTATATTTTGAAACCCCCATGTTTTTCTGTGGCCGGATTCTTGACAGTCACTGTGGCCGAGTGCACCTTGAAATACTCATTTACAACAGAGCGCTTGATCTTTAGTTTTTCTTGAGCATGAAGAGTTTGTAAATACCTTTCATTCATGTCAATGCAATTGCATTCTCTTGATTCCATTGGGAGATATAGTCAGTGCTCCATGTTCAGAAATAAGCCCTGCAGCCCATGCTAAATAGTTTCCATCCACACGGATATATAATGGGCCCATAGCCTAAGCGATTCAAGTGCTTGTCCTTGCGCTTCTTAAATGTTGCGAGAATCTCCACATAGCCTCTCGTGTAGCGTATTCTGGACTTATCCTTGCTCTCTATCTTTGAAGGTTTTCCTAACCTCAGATGTTAAATAAGCAGACGTCCTGATTGAAATACATCGACTGAAACACAGTGTTGCCTTCCCAACAATTATGTCTACTTTGACGAGTGGTGGGGGGGGGGGGGAACTCACATTAAACAATTTCATTATGGGTTTCCTTAGGCCATATAACAATGTAGTAGGAAATGAAAATAACTTTCAAGAAACTGGCATTCTGAAATAACTCATTCGACTTACAAAATAAAAGCATGTGTCAATCATAGTTGAGAATGTGGGTTAAACAAAATCTGCAGGGCACAATATTTGGTTCTTGTAAAGAGTAATATGCAAGAAAAACTAGCAATGGTTTCTACATATGGTCTACTTCTCAAATATTCCAAGCACTTGTATAACATTCAGCTTTCAGCAAGTATATTGTCTCTCACCCCTAAATGCTTTTAACCAACAAAACAAAAACATTTGACATGTATTCAGGTTATCTGAAAAGACAGGGGAGATATCATGAGAGGATATTATATGTTATTCTGCAATCAATGGAATAATTCATTGGCTGAATTCGCTCCACATAAACCCACATATTTTTCAATTGAATAAAAAATTGCATCCCACAATTCTACGTTTTATCTCTCATTCTATTTCAGAAATAATCAGCAAAAATAATTAAAATTCAGGGAGCCAAACATCTTATTACATGTAAACTGGTCTTTATCACTTTATTACAGTGCTGTTCAGCTTCATTCAATACACTGTAAAAGCAAAATGCACTGTCTTTTTCTGTTTAGAGAAAGAGTCATGCAATAGTTTTCCACAGAAACTTTCAAAATGTTATAAATAGAACATGCCTGTGCCTCGACTCTTTGATTCAAGAAATATCCTGAGGCTTACCAGAGCTCACTTTCAACCAACCCTCACATCGACAGCATGTGATAGGTTCTGTAAAAGACTGTATGCTGCAAGCACACTTTGACAGATGTTTACATTTAATTTATGAACAAAGATAAATTCTACATGATTCTAAAAGTTAATATCATCCCTGATTTTCTGTTTTGCCTTGCCAATGCCACGGCACATACCATCTTGAAAGTTCCCTGTTACATTTCAGTTAAACTACTTAGTGTGCAGTCTTTGTTACAGGCAATGATGAATCCTGAAAGGCACCGTTATAAAAACAAAACAAAAAAGCCACAATCCAAAATTTGAATTCCATACATAGAATGCATATACCAATGAACAGCACAGACAAAGATTGTTTTCTTCAGTAAGTTTTCCAGTGAATAGAATTCCACATGATGTGTTCATCATGCTCTAGTACTTCGACTTCCTCAGACACGTAGAGGTCAAAAGTTGTATCAAATACAGGATACAAGAGGATATTTGGGGGAAGTTTATAATTTTCATTATTCTATTTTCCACTTTGCCTTCTAAGTACATTTTCTATCAATAAAACAAGTGTATTGGAAATACTGCTTCTTGTTAAAAAGAACAACAAATGTAAATAACCACTTTGTTTCAACATATATATCTTTTTTAAAGATATATATGCTCAGAATTTTACAGAACGGAAAGGTACTTCCTGAAATTATAGTTCTAGCAGACTGTTCTACTGTTAAAGGTCCCTGCAGGATTCAATACCACTGTTCCAGCAAAATAAACTACATAGTACTGACAGCCAAACCACCATTTTCTGTTAATGAAAAGGTTTCAGTGTTTACCTAAACAAGTATTTTCAGTTATTCTAGATACAAGGTTAGCAACAGAAAGGCTTAATGTGATAGTTTGGTTACTCGCTTTGTTTTGAAAATACCAACTTAATTAAAATACTAACTCAGAAATTTTAAAATCACATATTTCATGGCCTCAGATTATTTCCCCAGTTACACCATTCAACACCCTATTAGTCAAAATAGTAAAGGCTTGCAACTAATTATGGAAATTTACAGAGCAATGTATTGTCTATAGTTCAGGCATTTCACCTCATTTCACCCACCAATTTTAATCATTTACAGCTGAATTATTCATTTTGAGCCCAACATGGTGACCTGCAAGAATACATTGGCACTGGAAGGATTCCAGTATAGATCAAACCATTCGATGTCCAAACATTATAAAGAGAATTTGTGTCGCATTCCCTTGAGTTTAGAAAATTATTGTGGATTTGATCAAACTTTCAAAATATAAAGAGGAAATTATAACATCAGTGTGGTTGACTATTTCCATTGACTGTATGCTGGAGTGCAGAGAGAGTGGCATGATCTAAAAATTAGAACCAGACTTTGTAAGAAACCTTCCACAAAGGCTAGTGATTTGGAACTCTTGTCTTCAAAATTATCGATACAAAATGAACTGTGAGATGTAACCATGGGACTGATGGATTTTGGTTATTTGAAGATTTTGAAGGATATAGTATGAACGTGGTTACAGATTTCCAATCACAGATCAGCCAAGATCTTGCTGAATGATGGAACTGGCTGAGTATTCCTGTTCCCAAACTCCACTCCGATTGTGATTGTGATAAATTGTAACTTGAACACTGTACATACTGATTCACAATCCATTAAAATAATTATAACCCCTAACAACACACAAAGGTCTAATCACACGGTTACAGTGCATGATTTTGTCCGTACAGATTGCGAGTAATTTGCATGGAAACCAGCTGGTGCGGGACTGTAATGAAAAGAAAAATTCCACTTACCATAATTTCTAAACATTTTCCTTTGAACCACCCCAACGCTACCGTTTCAGCCAGAAAAGAAGGCAAATTTCAAGGACCTAAATTTGGGTACATTAAAAGATAAATTACTTTGAGGGACCTCACTTCACACATCTTCCTATTTAGAGTCCACATGAAAAATTTGGAAATCTACATTTTGTTCAAAAAAAATTTATGAAGTCCTAACCTGGTTGTTTTGTGAACCAGGGTTTCTGTTCCCTGTAATAAACAAGGAAAATATTTCATTGCCAAAAGAAATGTATATCAGGGCAATCAACTAATCCTTTGCAACAGATGAATGTCACAAAATGAATGTGCTCAATGAATTCTCCAAAACAGACCTAGCTGCTTATTTTTCAATTGGGAAACTTGAATTCAAAAGAAAAAATGCTTCACTTCCTGTTTCACAAAATGAGACCAGAGTAATGCACTGAAGACACTTATACTTTGATGGTATATCCCTTGTTGAACATGTCCTGATTGAAGGAATTTAACAAAATCAAATTGATTCCTTTGCAATGACTGAATTAATGTAATACAGCGTAAATAAGATACAAAGTTCAGGATATCTGCCAAATGTTTGCAAGGAGGCCTCCTGAAAGTTAAGGGCACAAGGAATAGGACATACTCCAAGAACTTGCTCCATTGTACATGCTTCTCCACCTCAAAAACATTGTTCCTACACAAAACCTAGATCCCATTGATTTCTTTGATAATTTATCTATTGTCCAAAATGTAACCCAATGAGGTATCAAGGAGCCTTCAGGAGCACTGAAGACAGTGGGCAGCAAAAGGAAACATTCCAGTCGTTGAATACCCCTCGCACACACAGTCTGTGGCTATTGAAGGTCAATCCTTCCAGCAGCAGGACATCACTACAGAGGTTCCTCAGGGCGGTTGCCCAAGCCCTGAAGATCTTCAGTTGCTTCTCTATTGAACTTCCATCACAAAGTCACTTATAATAGCACAAGACTCAATTCCATTTGCAATTCTTCACAAAATGAAGCAATGCATCCTTACGGGCAAGATGATCTGGGCATGTGCTAAAAAGTGGTGTGATATTCACCACACAAGCATTACACAATGGTATCTCCAAACAAGAGAGTCTAACCACCTTCCTTCATATTCAATATTATTACCATCTCCAGGAACCCCATGATCAACTTAGCTGGGGACACCATTAACTAAATATTTCAAATGAACCAGCCATCTGAAACACTGTCATAGATATTGATGTACATCTTAAATTAAAGCTGAAGTCTTATGGAAAGAATCCCAGAGTTAAATCTCGTGTTGATGCAGGCACAACCATAAATTGCAGAAAAATGAGAATTGTCAATTGAATTAATTTATTCATCACAAGTACCAAAACACAGTGCATCATTTTGCATGCGATCCAGATCATACAACTCGTATGCTCAGACTTACAGTAACAGGGCTCAAGGGGATTACAGAGGTAGAAAGGATCATGGCAAAGTTTGAAAATGAAGTTGAATGAGCTCGTTCATGGATTAGAAGAAGAGTGCGCTCGTGGGAAAGTGGCAAATCTGTCATGATAAAATAACCGAGGAAAGGAGCAAGGTTCCAAAAGCACCAGAACTGAACTGTCATTCCTGAATCAGTAATTCATGCCAGCTTGATATGTAGAAACATTCAATAATTTTAAGCAAAATTACATTTTACAGATGGAAACCTGGAGTAGCCTTGTTGCATATTCCAAGCTCTCGATTTTTCATTAGGCTTTGATTATAGACAGTCATGCTTCTGAGGCCATGAGGGAAAAATTAACCAGGATTTTCAAAAAACCTGCAGTCCAGAAATTCTTCTATACATTAAAGGAACCTGAAATGTGAGCCACACACCAGGCCAATGCACTTTTTGTACAGACATAATGCAGAAATATTCTTTCATACACAAGATCCTTGGCTGTTTAAGGAGTCTGAGGATGCTTTTCCATTTACTGTCAATCTGAGCAAGAAAAATAAAAAGGTAGATTGCAGGTCATGATGGAATGGCACCTAGGGGGAGGCAGAGTCAGAAGTTTGCAAGAAGGTTGTGAACCAGTCACAATCATCTACTTTTGGAAGCAGGGCAGGCATTGTGTCATGATTAATGGGAGAGACGTTTCAAATGCAATGGCAGGATAATCAAGGGGAATAATCTAGGGTCAATCCAAGGTGGGGTACCCTGCAACTCTGACCCCCATGAATGACTTTCAAAAGAGCAAATGTTTAGTAGAAATGGCACCTACCTGCATAAGGTTCCTTATACCAGAATTCACAGGTTGGGGACAGGCATATCTCATGCACACCCCACAGAAGAAGGCTTCTTCATAAATTCCTGCTTCTAAAAATTTGACCTAACCACAAACCAAACACACAGGACTGAGTTTGGCAGAAATGGATTCCAGACACTGAATACATCTGGATGTCCCCATGCATCTTCCCCATGGAGAAAATGGAAGCAGAAATCCTGATTATCAATATAGTCACAATAAATTCTTTATCACACTCAGTGGAAACCCCTTTGTGCAACACATAACTGTTGGCCAAGAGACAGAAATTCCAGACCAGTGACAGTTTTACAAAATATTCCATTCAAATCTCTAAAAATCTGTTTTAAAATACTTGAATAAAAGCAAACTTTATTTTTCACAAGGGTATGTTCAGCTCATTTACTTGATAAATTGCAACCGCATGACTAACTAACGCAAGTGAAATGCCACTCATAAGATTCAGTGACTGCGGAACTCTGGTGAACAGAGTATTTCAGAGGAACTAAATATTTCAGTTTTGAGGGTTGGTTGGTGAGTGTGTGGTGAGGTGTTGGAAGAATTGTGTCAGTCCAATTCCAATGCATGTAACGGACATCATTTTCATTTGAAATGTTTCTGATTTGGGAAAGCATCCCAACACCATGATCAAAAGGAAACAAACGTCAGGTAGCCAAAATGACAAGTATGAGAAAAGACAGAGTTCAGAGAACAAATTTCAGAACATGGACCCAAGTAGCAGAAGGCACAACTGCCATGCGAGTGGGGATATCCAAAAGGCCATGATCCAAAGCAATGGTGCCAGTGGAAGTGGAAATGGTGACAACAGTGAATCAGATGGTTGAGAGCAAGAATGGATTTAACCAGGAATTAGACAATTTTCACAAGGAGCCACAAGGACACCAAACAAACACAGGAGACTACATAACTGAAACAGTGTGGGATGCTGAACTAGAGAGGGAGTTTTGCATGTGTCACATATGGAGAGGATAGAAGGCTAGCAAGAAAAGCAGAGCAGACATAGTAGACAAATTAACTCAAACAGAATGACACTTTTGCCAAACCATACTGAAAAAGCAGTCCATCAGATCTTTGCATTGGATGTTTTAGGGCAAGGATAGAGGTTCCAGAGGAAATTAATTTTACTGGGAAAAGAAAAAGCTTGGGTTTAACCCTTGTTTTAAAGATAATTCAGGAGTAGTAGGAAGATTTTTTTTTTGGGGGGGGAGAATGGGAGGGAGAAAAAAAGCGAAGCTCACATGGTTTAACCGGATTGGGTGAGGAATGGCTGAATCAAAAATGCTCCAATTTCGTTTTACTGAGAAAGTATTATCACCTATTCATAAACTTGCAGTCAATCTTTCAATACCCTAAACAAATAGTTTTACTCGTTCACTACCCAGAATCTCAGGCTTGTTGTCCTCCATTTACATAGGGATAATAATTTCATTGTCATTATTTCCTGTTCATCCAAGAATTCCATGCACTCCTCTTTTCTCTCTCATGCTTCACAATGCATCTTAATATTTTCTCTGCTTCCCTCACTCCCCATGTACTCTGAGAAATATCTGCATGGCATGGAAAGAAGCCAATTACTCTCTGTGCCCAAGTCCTTTTCTACTGGTGTTCTCCTTTCAATCTTTTTCATCTCCTGGATTGACCATGAGCACAGCAGGAGATTTCCTTCTGATTTAAATGAGCATGTTCAATGAAGCATTGTTCTATATGTTATGGATGGCACCTTTGGGGCTCTGCACTCAGCCCTGGATCCCTTGACTACAGCCACGTGGACATCGCGCTGCTTTTCATCAATTACAGCTCAGCATTCATCACCATCATCCCTCAGCACTGGCCAGCAAGTATCAATACCTGGGCCTCAGGACCTCCCTCTGCAACTGGATCCTTGACTTCCTTCTCACAAGATCACTCAGTGCGGATTGGTAAGATCTCCTCCTCACACCTCAAGGATCCGCGCTTAGCCCACTGCTCGACTCTCTAAGAACCCATGAGTGTGTCGATGGACACAATTTCAATGCCATCTATCAATTTGCCGATCACGCCACGGTTGTCAGCAGAATCGTAGCTGGCCATGAAGAAGCGTACAGGAGGGAGATAGATCAGCTCATTGCGTGGTGTCACAATAACTACCATGTACTCAAAGTTAGCAGAACCAATGAATTGATTGTGAATTTCTGGAAGAGGAAATCAGGAGAACACAAACCAGTCCACATCGAGGGGTCAGCAGTGGAGAGGGTCAAGAACTTCAAATTCCTGGGTGTCAAGATCTCTGAAGAACTACTCTAGGGTCATCATGTGGATGCAATCATAAAGAGATTTTACCAAGAGCTACATTTCATGAGGAGTTTGAGGAGATGTGGTGTGTCACCGAAGACTCAGTGGTTTCATCACTGTCTGGTATGAAGGTGCAAGAATGGAAAAGGCTACAGAGGGTTGTAAGCTCAGTCAGCGCCATCATGGCATTAGTCTTCATTCCATTCAGGACATCTACAAGAAGTGAAGTCTCAAGAAAGAAGTTTCTATCACCAAGGACCTTCACCACCCTGGCAATGTTCTTTTCTCACTGCTACCATCAGGAAGAAGGTACAAGAGCCTAAAGACTCACACCCAACATCACAAAACCAGCTTTTTCTCCCTCAGCGATCAGATTTCTGTCCAGACAGTGAACCTGTAGCCATTACCTCACTTTTTCTCCTTGTGAACTAATTATTTATTTTTAAGTACTGTATTAAGGGAACTGTAATTTATTGCAATTTTCACCTGTAGTACAGATCTATCACCAATGTATATAGTTACAGTATCTAGACTGTGCTTACAGCGATTGGCTGAGAGCTTAGCCACGCCTACTGTCTGGGCCTTAAAGGGTTGTGTCCCTAGCCAGGTCGGATCATTCTGGACTGGTCGGCCACCTGTGAAGAGCTTCTGTCTTTTGCTAATAAAAGCCTTGGTTTGGATCAACAAGTCTTTGGTTCTTTCGACGAGCTCGACAAGTACACAAGACTTCTGCCACAAAACAAAATTCATGACACATGTTCATAACAAAAAAAAAACTAATTATGTGTCTGATTCTCTATGTTTGCACACTCAATGCAAGGTATAGACTTGAAAGACAGATGGGCAGGAAGCTTAATAGGAGTATAAAACTAAAGATTACAGAGTGGAATAACACATCCATCAGGAAGGACTGAGAGAGGCAATTTATTAAAGCTAAAGATCTTAAAAGGGTGCTAGAATTTATCATCTTCAAGCGAATAAACATGAAAAGATTTATATTACTTTTTTTGGAAATTTATTTTGTCCCTTGCACTATTTGACTTGAAAATTTGCAAATAAAATTTAATTTAAAAAAAAAAACAAGATTCAAACAAATTTCTCAGCATTGTCAATAGTAATTTATAGCCAACACTCTAATTGTTTTACTTTCTACTTTTGCCTGAAATTTTAATCCATGTTAACTGAATTTAAAATAATGCCCATTAATGCCCAAAAATAGATTTCAAATCATAAAACTAAATGATTGTTGATTTCCCAGTGCAGTTTAATGTGTGGATTGGATGAACATTTATGTCATTCAAATTTTTTTTCTGGCATAAATCACTGGGCTTACACCCAATATTCAGAACTGCTTTCCAGAATAATCAGTCATGTCAAAATGCTCAGTGCTTTTGGTACAGGTGGACTGTGTCATTGGCAATCTGTATAGCACCAGGAAAACAAAAGATAGACATCCAAGCCCTCTTTTGCTGCAAAGACTCCATTCTTCTCAAATAAAACATAGAAGGAAATTAATTAAGATGTCCAAGTCTCCAATTAAATTAACAATAGACATATAAACAGCATCACCTGAAAGATACCTGGGAACAGAAGCACCAGTGTTCAATTTTTCACACGACTTCTTTAAACACTAAATAAATGATTGCCAAATGTAAAAGTAATCCCGGGGAATAAATACACAAACCGAACAGCAGATTTTGAATATTTATGGAACATTTGTTTGCTTTTGGATTTCTGTTTGACAGAGGATCACTAAATTATTTAAATTTAGTATTCCTGACAAACTCAAAAAAAATCAAATCAAGCAATTGGATACAATCAGGTTATAATTTTTCCAAATATTCATTTTAAACATGGAAATAGTTCAAGATTGGAAAAGTAATGGGCTGCAAGCCCACAAAGCCCCTGATAACTGAGAGGCGACTCAATGGTTGGAACATGCCATCTCAGAATCAGTAGGTCGAATCCAGTTCCTCTATTCCTCTACGTGATTGTTAGGCCAATGTTGTCCATCATCTTGTGTTCCCCATTCCCAGATACCAAAGCCATCAGTACACAATACTCAGAACCACATTGTTACTCCTAATTCTAGTCACCCCGTTCTCCAGCCTTTCCCACTGCAATTCTTTCCCTGTGATCCCAGAATCTTTACATATCCATCAATTGATCCTAATGAGGTGACCAGCGAGCCCCCCCCCCCCCAAATCGTTACAACACCCAGAGACCCAAGTATTGTGCTTGCCAAAGGACAAGTGAATAAAGTTTCAAATCCCTTAAA